>NC_137896.1:136558724-136678668 GCF_963455335.1 Martes martes | reverse complement strand
AAAAAAAAGAAGAGAAGAAACTTGTTCACTGAGAGGCACGTTGGAAGTCAGGAACTGTTGCTGTCACCCCGACCACCTTCGTACCGACTTGGAGTCATTTTGCTGCTCTAAAATGAGGGAATTGATCTAGCACGGACTTGTTTACAACAGGGGGTGAGGAATAGCAGCCCGGCGTTGGGGCTAGGGCTACCCATGCCATGTCCCGCCTCCCCCCAAAGTGTCATAAAGAAAAGTGTATAACCGCCCAAATCAGCCAAAATAGCAAGCAGTCAAATTTATGGTCAAATCCCAAACTCATCTCAAAATGTACCCTGGTGGATGTGACTTCCTTAGCAATGTCCCCCGATGACAACAGGCATGTCTACTGCAGGCAGCCACTGCCAACATTAAAAATGTGTGTTACAAGCTGAACT
This sequence comes from Martes martes, assembly GCF_963455335.1. Classification (NCBI taxonomy): domain Eukaryota; kingdom Metazoa; phylum Chordata; class Mammalia; order Carnivora; family Mustelidae; genus Martes; species Martes martes. The sequence goes on along the minus strand of NC_137896.1, from coordinate 136,678,255 downwards.
CCAGAAAAATACTCTCATTAAAGGGTGTGTTCTCCGGGAACCAGAATATGACAGAAAGATCGTGATTAAAAACAAAAATTCTTTTTGAGGAATTGCCCTAAATGGAGTAGTGTTGGTGGGGCTCCGGGGCCAGAGCCCAGATCTTCTCCGGGATCTCCCTTTGTTCCCTGGGAGGCTGGAAGTCCGGGAGCCCGGCTTCCTCCCTGGAAGGACTGACTCTCTAAGCCGCTAAGCCACAGTTTCTACAAAGGACCACAGGCTTAGACGCTGGCTTGGCACAGAACACCCCTTGATATTATAATCATGTTTGCAATAGCGCTCGGTGGACAGTCATCGGTTAAGGTTGGACGAGATATTATTTTGTAGCCCCAATCCTCGTGACCCTGGTATATGAGGTTGGCTCTTCGTGGCCAGCAAGGATCTCTAGGGACACAAGCCTCGTCCGCACACCTTGCCCCATTCTGACAGCTTGAGGTTTCCCGTTTCCTGTTTGTTTTCCCTCGTTCCCACGATGAACCTGCCACCCACAGTGGTGGTGTTTGCCGTTCAGCCATCTTAAACAAATATTTCTTTAAACCTCCGCATGTGGTATTCCAAACCTGACCCCCTTAGAATAGGGATCAGAAGCCCCTGCGGCCTGTCTGGACGATCTGTCTTCGGGGGATCCGCCCTTAGACTGTGGACCTCTCCTGCTGTTTGGGGAGGGGAGTAGTGTGCACGGGACAGCCTCTAGCAGCTGCTTTCACTCTAGGCTGTGCTGTGCCTCAAGAGGAGAAACACAGCACTTCCCCTTAATTCGGATGAATTTGGAATGATTTGCCCTCTCAATGCATTTATTATATTTATAGAAAATATTTTATTTCTTACTTTTGCGACGGAATTGTTTTCTTTCTAGTCTAATTTGAGAAGCTCCATATGTATGCAAGGACATATCCTGCTTTTCAAATGTAATTCTAGTAAAAGGGGAAACGAGCTCTATTTGTTTCTGAAGTGCTCTGTGCGGATCTAGCTCTAGAACTCGGAAGCCCTGTCAGTTTGGTTAAGTTACTTCTCGGGCTCAATTTCCACTTCGGGACATAGCTTCCTCCACTCTGTCCAAGGGAGCATGAAGGAACGTTGTCCTCTTGACCTGAGCAGAGCCGGTGAGGGACGTGGCGTTGCCAAGTTCGAGGACGCAGGTGGGCAGGGACACCCTATAACCTGGCCTGGTGTCGTCCGCCTGTGCAAGGTCCATGTTGGGCTAGCAACAGAGAGAAACACTAATTCTCAGGGAAGGGAAGCTAACCCCAGGGATCTGCCCTTTTATAAAACAATGCTGGTCAAAGAGGAAGGAGAACTGATTTCTAGGCAATCAGAGACATCTGGGTCATGTCAAAAAAGTTCCTTTACCTCTCTATTCCAAAATTCCTGAACTCCACAATGAGAAGACCCCTTCCTGCCCCCCACAGTCTCTGTGTATGCCCTTAGTGCGGTTCACAGAACACGAAAATGCTTTGGATGGTAAAGTGCTGTTTACGACTAAGCCATTTAACTAGTCTTCGCTGAAATTTTAACTGCTGCAGAAATTTCCTGTTATTTGTGAATATCATGTCAGTATGGAAATGGTTGATTTTTTTTTAAGGACACAGCTTGTTATATTTTTGACCTATTTTCAGTGGGTGGGAGTTTTCAGTATGTATATATATTCAGGGTTAAAGTCATTAAATAGTTTTAGTATATCATTGTTGTATTTAATTAGATGCACGGTAAAGGTGGTAGGCAAAATTCTAAGTCGATCCTCAGGATTCCTGCCCCAGGTGTATGGATACCTCCTTCTAATTATTCAATTAAATTCTAATCCACCTGGTGGAATGAGAGGATTGTGCAAGTGCATAGCTTCTGAATCAGTTGACCTTAACATAAGGAGACTGTCCTTGGTGGACCTGACTTAATCAAGGGATGGACAGGGCTCTTCTGGGCAAGAGAGATTTGAAGGGTGAGGGTAATTCAATATGTGGGATGGTCTCTGGATGGGGGTGGGTACCGTGAGGGACCTCAAGATGACAGCCAGCAAGAAAGTGGGGACCTCAGACCTCTCTCCACAAGGGTAGGAATTTGACCATCAGCCTAAATTATCTTGGGGTGGATGCTTCCTGAGTGGAGACTACAGACAAAAACACAGTCCTGTGTAGAGAACCATGCCACTCAGTACCTGGACTTCTGACCCACAAGGGTGCAAGCCGAAACACGGATGCTGTTTTAAGCTCTAAATGTGTGATAATTTATTAATGATAGAATATGTACCGTGAGTGTCAGTTTTCCAGAAATCCGTGGAATCCAGGTGTTGCTCCTGAATATGTAGCTTGTTGTCCCCATAGATGCTTTTGTTCCTCAGTCTGTGCGGAGCATGAACTCGTCTCTCGGGTGAAAGAGCACAGAAGCAAGGATGCTTCATCTTCTCAACTGTAGCGTTAAGGAATTTTCAAATAGGTAAAAAAAAAAAAAAAAATTGGTCATTACCCAGAAGTCAGCGATCGTCTAGAAATCAATTCTTCCTCTTTGATGAAAGTTTTTTGTAAGAGGGCAGATTTCTGGAGTTAGCTTGTACTACATTTATAAACTGTAAGGAAGTTACACAGATTATTATCTCTGAACACAGTTGTAAGGAAGTACAGAGGGTCCGTCTGTCGGTCAGTGGAGCTCTGTAGACTCCTATTCAGTCACCCATTCCTACGTATAAATTGGTGTCAGAGTGACTGAGAAAGGTAAGACGGCTCAAAAGAGTTTAGAGGTTATTTTAATTCTCTAGGTAACATTAGGCTCGTGACACACATTATTATTACTATTGGTATTACTATTATTATTTTGCAAAGCTTCTCCCATTATCAACATGCCCCACCAGAGGCTACCTTTGCTACCGTTGATGAATCCACACCCACACATGACAATCCCCCAAAGTCCACAGCGGACATTACGGTTCACTCTTGGTGTTGTCCATTCTGTGAGTTTTGACAAATGCGCAGCAACATGTAGCATCCGTATAGTATCAGGCAGAGTATTTCAATTCTCTAAAAGTCCTCTGTGTTTCACCTATCCATCCCTCCCTCTCCACTAACCCCTGACATCCACTCATCTCTCTACCATCTCCATACTTTTGCTTTTTCCAGAATGTCATACAGTTGAAATCACACAGTACGCGGCCTTTTCAGATTGGCTTCTTTCTCTTAGGAATATACATTGGACGAACCATGAGAGACTGTGGACTTGGAGGAACAAACTGAGGGTTTTGGAGGGGGGGGCAGGGGCCTGGTAAGCCTGGTGTGGGTATTATGGAGGACATGAACTGCATGGAGCATTGGGTGTGGTGCATAAACAATGAATCTTGGAACACTGGAAAAATAAAATAAAGTTAAAAAAAAAAAAGGAATACGCATTGGAGTTTCCTCCTTGACTTTTTGTGCTTGACAGGTCAATGCTTTTTAGCATCGATAATGCTCCGTTGCCTGGATGGACGATAGTTTATCTGTTCACCTACTAAAGGACCTCCTGGTTGCTTCCAAGTTTTGAAATTAGGAATAAAGTTGCTATAAATATCTGTGTACAGGTTTTGTAAGATTTCAGTTCATTTGGGTAAATATCAAAAAGTGTGATTGCTGTACCATATGGTACGAGTATGTTTAGTTTTATAGGAAACTGCCAAACTGTCCTCCAAGATGCTGGAACCACTTTGCGTTCCCACCAGCAGGGAGTGAGAGGCCCTGCCACTCCCCATCCTTCCCAGCTTTGGGTGTTGTCAGTGGTCTGGGTTTGGGCCATTCTGGTAAGTGTGTAATGGCATCTCACTGTGGTTTTAATTTGCATTTCCCTGGAGGGCGTATGAGGTGGGGCACCTCTTCATGGGTGCATTTGCTGTCTGCGAATCTTTGTGAGGTGTCCATACTGGTCTTTTGCCCATCCATTAATCGAGCGTTCATTCTCTTACTGTTGAATTTGTAGAGTTCTTCCTATATTTTGAATAATAGTCCTTTATCAGATGTGTTTTTTTGCAAATATTTTGTATTTTCATGCTTTTGACATGTGTTTCATAGGACAGAAGTTGTCAATTTAATGAAGTGCACTTTACCAATTCTCTTTTCCATCCATTTCCGAGACAGGCGCTTTCAAGTCTCCAGCAGCGACAGTGGACTCCTCCGTTTCTCCTCGCCGTTCGATCAGCTCCGGCCTCCTGTGGTTTTGATGCTCTGTTGTCAGGTGCATTCGGATTACCAGGTCTTCTTGGAGAACTGACCCTTTGCCATTATGCAATGCCCTTCCTTATACCTGATAACTTTCCTTACTTTGACGTCTGTTCCATCTGAAATGCATATAACCAGTTCTGCTTTTTAAGAATCTGTCAGCGCGGTGTCTCTGTCTCTATCCACTTTCTTTTTCTTTTTTCTTTTTTTAAAAGATTTTATTTATTTGACAGGGAGAGACAGAGATCACAAGCAGGTAGAGAGGCAGGTAGAGATAGAGGGGGAAGCAGGCTCCCTGCTGATCAGAGATCCCCATGCAGGACTCGATCCCAGGACCCTGAGATCATGACCTGAACTGAAGGCAGAAGCTTAACCCATTGAGCCACCCAGGCGCCTGCCATCCATTTTCTTTTTATGTGTCCTTCTATTTAAGGTGGGTTTCTTGTACGTTATAGAGAGTTGGGTCTTGTTTTTGAATCCACTTTGACATCTGTCTTGAATCGGTGCATTCAGACCACTGGCACTCCGAGTGGTCACTGATGTGGTAGGATTAACATTGACCATATTCCTTAATGTTTTCTATTTGTTTTCCTTGTTCTTTGTTCCTGTTTTGCCTTCCATCCTTTTTCTGTGTTTTGTGGTTTTACCTGAGCATTTTACGTGGTTTCATTTTTTCCTTTCTTAGTATATAATTTATGTATTTCCCCCCGTTTTGAGTGGTTGTGCTAGACTTTGCAGTGCACGTTTACAACTGACCCAAGTCCACCTTTAGATACCGCTGGCCACATCGTGGGTCGCGTGGGTATCTGATGATGACAGAATGATCCTGATTTCTCCCTCCTTTCCCTGTGTCCTTGCCGCCACTCATGCCCCTTCTACATGAGCACACAAATGCAAATACATAGTTAGTACATCGCTGCCTTTATTATTTTGATAAGCCGTTATTTGTTAGACAACGAGAAATAGGAAAACAGGTTCCTCCTTTCTCTGGCACTCTCGGGGGGATTGTTTCTGATGTTCACTGTGAAGACCTGGTAGAGCTCCAGGGGTTGGGAATGGCAATACCCACAGCACGTAGGACTGTGGCTCCCTGGGCCATCTCCCTGTCCCCGTCACTCCTTCTGACCTCCGGCCACTGGTCAATCACAATTCAACCTGGCACTGTTCCGTGAAGGCTCCCGTGGGTGGCCTTCTCAGATAAACTGTCATTCTGCGGATCCGCCTCTCTGTCTCTAACGTGATGATCTGCCCTGTGACCTCACCTCTCTGACAGATCTAGGAAGAGCAGTTGACTTTTTAGTATGTTCAGATTTTTACTTGTTAGGACAGAGTGTTGCTTCTAAGCTCTTAGCCTGACAGGATGGAAACTGGAAGGGCATCTTATTTTAGAAATAAAAGGAAAGCAAACGTTGATAATACAAACTGTGGAGAAAATCGCTATGGTCTTTTGCTGATGGGCTCATTTCCCTCAACTGTCCTTGCTCCTTTCCCGGTAACTTCGTGCAGCTTAGCCTGAAATCTTTCAGTTAACTCAGCATCCTTAACCAGCAGTAATGACTGAAACACCACCCGGGTCAATATTTTGTCTTGCTTTTTTGATCATTTGCAAGCCTGTGGGTGTGAATGATGCTTGCTGCTGAATGGCTGGTTTTTTGTCTTTTTTTCTAAATTTAAGCATTCAAGTAGAAACTTCATCCTGCAAGATCACAAGCATCTCTTTCCCTCACAACAGGAGTTGGAAGACACACTCAAGCCCGGGTGGCAGCAACAAGGAAACAGAGCAGAATCCGCTGTTGACTGGTTTCAGATAAAAACCTCCACGGCCATTCTTGATGACTGTAAGTCCTGATTCTCAGAATGGAAGCTGCCGAGTACTCGGTGCCTTTGCTTGGACAAGTGAACGTTTTGTAGTGAAGTTAGGGAATATATTACCGATTTGGTGATCATGCTGATGTAGGGGACCTGCTTCCTTTACTAGTAATGCACCATGACTGGAGTCAACGAGAAATCAGCCTCATGATGCCAGGATTCTGTGGAACAGCTGCTTACTTTATTTTACTATCCTTTCATAGATAATCTTTACATATTTTATTTTTATTTATTAATTTTTAAAGATTTTATTTGTTTATTTGACAGAGAGAAGGAGAGAGAGAGCACAAGCCAGGGGAGGGTAGGAGCAGACTCGCAACTGAGCAGGGAGCCCAACACGGGGCTCAATCCCAGGACCCTGAGATCATGACTTGAGCTGAAGGCAGATGCTTAAACAACTGAGTCACCCAGATGCTCTATCTTTACCTATTTTCATTCATTCATTTATTATAAATAGATTTGTTACTTTTCTAAAAGACGGACATGCCCATAATAAAGAACTCACCAGATCAGAACTATAAAATGAAAATAAGAATCAATGATGTCACAGGAAAACCACAGTAAACATTTTAGTGAGTCTGTTTCCTCTATATTTTTATAGATATTTTAGATTTTACGTTTGTTTGCTTGTTTGTTTATTTATTTATCTATGTATCTTTTAAGATTTTATTTATTCATTTGCAAGAGAGAGACAGATAGTGACAGAGATACTGAGAAAGAGCACAAGCAGGGAGGAGAGGGAGAAGCAGGTTCCCCACTGAGCTGAGACCCCCGATGTGGAACTCCATCCCGGGTCCCCAGGATCATGACCTGAGCCAAAGGCAGACGCTCAACCAACTGAGCCACCCAGGAACCCCCGCATATTATTTTTTATAAATGGATTCAGGCTCTGTGGTCTGTTTTATAATCTAATGTCTCACTAAACAATATCAGGGAAAGTTTTCAGTTTCAACAAATACAGGAACTTGTTACTGATTTTAATAACAGCATTGGTGGGTAATTTGTTTTATTTTACTACTTTTTTTTATTAACGTATAATGTATTAGTTGTTTCAGGGGTATAGGTCTGTAATTCATCAGTCTTACACAGTTCACAGCACTCACCATAGCACATACCTCCCCAGTGTCCATCACCCAAACACCCTATCATTCCCCCTGCCTCCACTCCACCAACCCATGGTTTGTTTCCTGAGATTAAGATTCTCTTAGGGTTTGTCTCCCTCTCTGGTTTCATCTTGTTTCATTTTTTCCCTCCCTTCCCCTATGATCCTCTGCCTTGTTTCTCAAATATCAGTGAGATCATATGATAATTGTCTTTCTCTGATTGGCTTTTTTCTTTTCTTTTTTTTTTTCTTTCTTTTTTTTTTTGCTTAGCACAAACCCTCTAGTTCTATCCATGTCATTCCAAATGGCAAGATTTCATTTTTGATGGCTGCATAGTATTCCATTGTATATATATGTCACATCTTCTTTATCCATTCGTCTGTTGATGGGCATCTAGGTTCTTTCCATAGTTTGACTATTGTGGACATTGCTACTTTAAAAATTGAGGTTGCACGTGCTCCTTCTGATCACTACATTTGCATTTTTAGGGTAAATACCCAGCAGTGTGATTGCTGGGTGATAGGGTAGCTCTATTTTCAACTTTTTGAGGAACCTCCATGCTGTTTTCCAGAGTGGCCGCACCAGCCTGCATTCCCACCAGCAGTGTAGGAGGGTTCCTCTTTCTCCACATCCTCGCCAGCATCTGTCGTTTCCTGACTTGTTAATTTGAGCCATTCTGACCGGTGTGAGGTGGGATCTCACTGCGGTTTGATTTGTATTTCCCTGATGCCGAGTGATGTGGCACACTTTCCCATGTGTCTGTTGGCCATTTGGATGTCTTCCTTGAAGAAATGTCTGTTCATGGCTTCTACTCATTTCTTGACTGGATTACTTGTTCATTGGATGTGGAGTTTGATAAATTCTTTATAGATTTTGGATACCAGCCCTTTATCTGATATGCCATTTGCAAATATCTTCTCCCATTCTGTCATTTGTCTTTTGGTTTTGTTGACTGTTTCCTTTGCTGTGCGAAAGCTTTTGATCTTGATTAAGTCCCAACAGTTCATTTTTGCCCTTGCTTCCCTTGCCTTTGGCGATGTTTCTAGGAAGAAGTTGCTGTGGCTGAGGTTGAAGAGGTTGCTGCCTGTGTTCTTCTCAAGGATTTTGATGGATTCCTGTCTCACATTTAAGTTTTTCAGCCACTCTGAGTCTATTTTCGTGTGTGGTGTAGGAAGTGGTCCAGCCTCATTCTTCTGCTTGTGGCTGTCCAATTTTCCCAACACCATTTGTTTGAGAAGACTGTCTTTTTTCCATTGGACATTTTTTCCTGCTTTGTGGAAGATTAGTTGACCATAGAGTTGAGGGTCCATTTCTGGACTCTCTATTCTGTTCCCTTGATCTATGTGTCTGTTTTTGAGCCAGTACCATACTGTCTTGATGATTACAGCTTTGCAATAGAACTTGAAGTCTGAATTCTAATGCCACCAGATTTGGTTTACTTTTTCAGTATTTGGGGACTTTCTTAGTTCCATACAAATTTTAGGATTATTTGTTACAGTTCTATGAAAAAAGTTGATGGTATTTTGATAGGGATTGCATTGAATGCATAGATAGTTCTAAGTAGCCTAGATATTTTAACAATATTTGTTCTTCCAATCCATGAGCATGGAATGTTTTTCCATTTCTTTGTGTCTTCCTCAATTTCTCTCATGAGTACTTTATAGTTTTCCTGAGTACAGATCCTTTGCCTCTTTGGTTAGTTTTATTCCTAGGTATCTTATGGTTTTGGGTGCAATTATAAATGGAATTGACTCCTTAATTTCTCTTTCTTCTGTCTTGTTGTTGGTGGAGAGCAATACAATTGACTTCTGTGCATTGATTTTATATCCTGACACTTTACTGAGTTCCTGTACAAGTTCTAGCAGATTTGGAGTGGAGTCTTTTGGGTTTCCACATAAAGTATCATATCATCTGCAAAGAGAGAGAGTTTGACTTCTTCTTTGCCGATTCAGATGCCTTTTATTTTTTTTTTTAGTTGTCTGATTGCTGAAGCTAGGACTTCTAGTACTGTGTTGAATAGCAGTGGTGATAGTGGACATCCCTGCCGTGTTCCTTACATTTTTTCCCCATTGAAAATGATATTTTCTACGGGTTTTTCATAGATGGCTTTTATGATATTGAGGTGTGGAAACTCTATCCCTATACTGTGAAGAGTTTTAATCAAGAAAGGATGCTGTACTTTGTCAAATCCTTTTTCTGTATCTACTGAGAGTATCATATGGTTCTTTTTCTTTCTTTTATTAATGTATTGTATCACATTGATTGATTTGTGTCTGTTGAACCAAACTTGCAGCCTGGGAATAAACCCCACTTGGTCATGGTGAATAACCCTTTTAATGTACTATTTGATCCTACCAGCTAATATTTTGGTGAGAATTTTCACATCTATATTAATCAGGGATATTGGTCTGTAATTCTCTTTTTGATGGGGTCTTTGTCTGATTTTGGGATCAAGTTAATGCTGTCCTCATAAAACGAATTTGGAAGTTTTCCTCCCATTTTTATTTTTATTTCTTGAGGAGAATAGGTATTAATTCTTCTTTAAATGTTTGGTGGAATTCCTGGGAAGCCATCTGGCCCTGGACTCTTGTTTCTTGGGAGATTTTTGATGACTGCTTTAATATCCTTACTAGTTACAGGTCTGTTCAGGTTTTCTATTTCTTCCTGGTTCAGTTTTGGTAGTTTATATGTCTCTAGGAATACATCCATTTCTTCCACATTGTCTAATTTTTTGGCATATAGTTGTTCATAATATGTTCTTATACTTGTTTGTATTTCTTTGATATTGGTTGGATCTCTCCTCTTTCATTCATGATTTATTAATTTGTATCCTTTCTCTTTTCTTTTTGATAAGTTTGGCCAGGGGTTTATCGATCTTATTAATTCTTTCAATGAACCAGCTCCTAGTTTCATTGATCTGTTCTACTATTCTTTTGGTTTCTATTTCATTGATTTCTGCTCTGATCTTTATTATTTCTCATCTTCTGCTGGGCTTAGGCTTTATTTGCTGTTCTTTCTCCAGCTCCTTTAGGCATAGGGTTAGGTTCTGTAATTGAGACTTTCTTGTTTCTTGAGAAAGGCTTGTGTTGCTATATATTTTCTTCTTAGGAGTCCCTTTCTTGCATCCCAAAGATTTTTGAACAGTTGTGTTTTCATTTTCATTTGTTTCCACAAATTTTTAAATCATTCTTTATTTTCCTGGTTGACCCATTCATTCTTTAGTAGGATGCTCCTTAGCCTCCATGTATTTGAGTTCTTTCCAACTTTCCTCTTATGACTGAGTTCAAGTTTTAAAGCACTGTGGTCTGATTATGGAGGGAATGATCCCAGTCTTCTGGCACCAGTTGAGACTTGATTTATTACCCAGGTTGTGATTTATTCTGGAGAATGTTCCATGTACATTAGAGAAAAATATATATTCTGTTGCTTTGGGATGGAATGTTCCGAATATATCTGTGATATACGTCTGGCCCAGTGTGTCATTTAAAGTCCTTATTTCCTTGTTGATATTTTGCTTAGATGATCTGTCCATTTCAGTGAGGGGGGTGTTAATGTCCCATACTATTTTTGTATTATTGTTGATGTGTTTCTTTGATTTTGTTATTAATTGGTTTATGTTATAATTGGCTGCTCCTGTGTTAGGGACATAAATATTTACAATTGATAGATCTTCTTGCTGGATAGACATTTTAAGTATGATATAGTGTCCTTCCTCATTTCCTATTATAGTCTTTTGTTTAAAATCTGATTTGTCTGATATAAGGATTGCCGCCCTAGCTTTCTTCTGATGTCCATTAACATGGCAAATGATTTTCCACCCCCTCGCTTTAAATCTACAGGCATCTTTGGATCTAAAATGAGTCTCTTTCAGACAGCATAGCAATGGGTCTTGTTTTTTTTTACATTTTTATTTTATTTTATTTATTTATTTGACAGACAGAGATCACAAGTAGGCAGAGAGGCAGGCAGAGATAGAGGGGAGGAAGCAGGCTCCCTGCTGACCAAGGACCCCGATGCGGGGCTCAATCCCAGGATGCTGGGATCATGACCTGAGCTGAAGGCAGAGGCTTTAACCCACTGAGCTCCCCAGGTGCCCCTGGGTCTTGTTTTTTTAATCCAATCTGTCTTTTGATTGGGGCCCATTTACATTCAGGGTAACTATTAAAATATATGAATTTAGTGCCATTGCATTGCCTGTAAGATGACTGTTACTGTATATTGTCTCTGTTCCTTTTGGGTCTATGTAACTTTTAGGCTCTCTCTTTTCTTATAGGACCCTTTTTGGTATTTCTCGTAGGCCTGGTTTAGTGATTGCAAATTTTTTTAGTTTTTGTTTGTCCTGGAAGATTTTTTATCTCCCCTTCTAATTTCAATGACAACCTAGCTGTATGTAGTACTCTTGGCTGCATATTTTTTCCTTGTTTGGCCCTTTGAATATATCATGCCAGTCCTTTCTGACCTGCCAGGTCTCTGTGGATAGGTCTTCTGCCCTTCTAATGTTTCTACCATTGTAGGTTACAGACCTCTTGTTCTGAGCTGCTTTCAGGATTTTGTCTTTGTCTCCGAGACTTATAAATTTTACTAATAGACTATGGGATGTTGACCTATTTTTGTTGATTTTGAGGGGGGTTCTCTGTGCCTCCTGGACTTTGATGTCTATTTCCTTTCCCAAATTAGGGAAGTTCTCCACTATAATTTGCTCCAATATACCTTTTGATCCTCTGTCTCTTTCTTCTCCTTCTTCTGGGATCCCAATTATTCTAGTATTGTTTCATCTTATGGTGTCACTTGTCTCTCAAATTCTCCCCTCATGATCCAGTACTTGTTTATCTCTCCTTTTCTCAGCATCTTTATTCTCCGTCAGTTGGTTTTCTATATCACTAATTCTCTCTTCTGCCTCTATTATCCTAGTAGTTAGTCTCCATTTTCTATTGTACTTCACTAATAGCCTTTTTGATTTTGACTTGGTTAGAATTTAGTTATTTTATTTCTCCAGAAAGGGATTCTTTAGTATCTTCTACGCTTTTCTCAAGCTCGGCTAGTGTCTTTATAATCATCGTTACAAATTCTAGTTCCAATATCTTACTACTGTCTGTATTGATTAGGTCCCTGGCAGTTAGCACTGCCTCTTGTTCTTTTTGTGAGGTGAGTTTTTCCATATTGTCATTTTGTACAGAGAAGAATAGATGTATGAGAGAAAAAAAATGCTTAAATGGTAACAATGACTCCAGAAAAATATACACCAAACAAATTAGAAAAGACCCAAAACTGGGGGAAAGAAAAAAAAAGAAGAAGAAGAAGAATATGAAGAATGTGATCAGACAGGTGACTAGAACAGAGCCACACACTAGATTTTGGGTGTATTTTGATCTATTAGAAGAACCTGCCTCCCAAAATTTTAAGGAAAACAACCTGCATATATGTATATATGTGTGTGTACACACACACACACACACACACACACACACACACACACAAATAAGTGTAAATACAAGGAAGGGATGGAATGTGACTGTAAAAATGAAACTTAAAAATGATTTTTAAAAAGGAATTGATAAGAAAAGATGTTGGTTGAGAAAGGAAAGGAGAAAAATTCAAAAGAAAATAAAAGTTAGAGAATGTGATCAGCTGTGTGAATAGAACAAAACCATACACAAGACTTCGGTTGTATTTCGGTGTGTTGGAAGAAACCACATCCCAAAATTTTAAAGAAAGAAAAGCTTATATATACACACAAAAAGTAAGGTTAAATTGAATGAAGAGATAGAATATTATGTGAAAATGAAAATTAAAAATATTTTGAAAAAGGAATTGATAAGATGTTGATTGAAAAAGGAGAGAAGAAAAATAAATAAAAAGAAATAAAAAATAAGGAAAATTAAAAAATAAAAACAACTTTGAAATTCTAATGAATCATGGAAAGAAAGTCACGAATTATCTGTCCTATATTCCCCTAGCTCTGGAGTTCTGTGGTTCTCATTGATTGATGAACGTGGTCTTGGATGGATATTCTTGCTGATCTTCTGGGGGAGGGGCCTGTTGCAGTGATTCTCAAGTGTCTTTGCCTGAGACAGAATTGCACCGTCCTTGCTAGGGGCAAGGCTAGGTAATCTGCTTGGGTTTGCTCTCGGGAGCTTTTGTTCCCTGAAAGTTTTATGTATAGCTTTGTAGGAAGAGAATGAAAATGGCGGCCTCCAAATCTCTAGCCCTGAAGGAGCTGAAAACTTGGGGTCCCACTCCTCAGTGAGCCCTCAGAGAAAAGCAGTCATTCACTCCCTTCCCCCTGGTCTCCAGCCTCACTCTGTGCTCAAGCAGCCTGTGACTGAGCATTTCTGTTTCCAGCAAATGCCCACCATTGGAGTCTCTAAACCCAGTAGATTCCTGTGGTGGGTTCCTGTGCTGCTTCTCCCTGAGGTGGAAGGGGAGTCTCCCCGGATCTGCTGCTTGCTGGCTCCCTGCTCAAAAGTATAGTGGCCTGACTGTGCTGCATGTCACGGTTTATGGCAATTCTGAGCTGAGAGCTGTGGGTAACTTATATTTTATTTAAACCAATTTCCTATTAATAGATATTTTTAATTTTTCTGATTTTCAACATTATAAAGAATGCTTTAATGCCTGTGCTTTTTGGCATATGCTTGTTCTTGTATTGACATGATATGTAAAGTGTATTATATAAGTTGAGTAAATATGGCCTAAATTTTTGTGTGCAATAATAAAATATTAGAAATATATGAAAATAATTTGTTGCAAATATCTAAACTTGCATGATTCCATGGGAATCTAAACATTTTATTCCAACTTCACTTAAGGCAGAGTCTTTCAAGAGCTATCAAGTATATACAGAGGCTTTTAGCAGTCTCTTCACTGTGCAGAGAGCCCAATGCGGGACTTGATCTCAGGATCCTGGGGTTGTGGCCTGAGCTGAAGGCAGACGCTTCACCAGCTGAGCTACACAGGTGCCCCATACAGAGGTTTTTATGGGAATTCTCAGGTTCTAACCCTGGGGAGTGTCCTTTTAGGGCAAAAACTAGAGACTGTTCTGTACTGTGGCAGAACCTGGCCTCTAGGTTGTATTGTAGACTTGCCATCCACCTTCCCCGTACACTGGGGATGCATGACAAGTATAAATTGATTCACCCAGAAAGTTATCTCTGAAGGAATCTTTATTGCCCTAAGGTGAGCATCTTGCTTCTGTCTACTGTGCATCAAAACAGAACCCTAGTGGCCATCCCTGAATCTTCCCCTCATCTCAGGCTGTTTTTCTTTTCTCTCTTTTCTGGTTTAGTCCCATACTATAGAGAGATCTACTCCTCACTTCAACTCACGTCTTTCTGACAACCTTAGCTTTTTGTGCATTTGTTGTTGTGAATTCTAACTGAGTGGATTTGAATTTATTTTGGGGGAAAACCTCTCTCATATACACACACATGATATATACATGATATATGTACATTGTTAGAATGAATTACTTTCATGTCAATGTATTGTAATTCCAAGTTATTGTTTTTTTTCTTGTTTGGCAATGTTCACATGCAGCCTCCTTGAAATCTTAGTTCTTATAGAGATCCAGAACATGAAAATCTTCAGAGTTTTATAGGAGCTCCCACTGTTTGGGACGCTTAATTTGATGTTTCTTCATTTATATCTCCATCAGGTCATGTCTTTTGTGTGACCTTACCACTCTGCCTTCCTTCTTCATCTCTAAAGTTAGGATGAATAGGCCTCAGCTCACCAGGTGTTTATGGAAAGCATTTACATGAGAGGATATATATCTAATGTGAGGGCATGGTTGGTGCTCACTAAATGGTAACTTAGGAACTCATTTTTCTTATATCTATCAAGATTTCATTTTTGATAACAGCCATCCTCCTGCATTGTACATTAAGAAATAAAGTTCATTAATTCTTCCTTTTGCTTAGAAAATCTTCAGTGACTTCTGTAGAAGACGTGATCTTTTGCCTATCCACCAGTACTTTCCTCTTTTTTCTTAAGAAAACCCTGATTTTGTGCAGAGGATTTGATTCTTCCCTCTCAGTGGGAGAAAACCAGTAATCATGGCAGCTAATTACACTAAAACCTTCTCTTGAGTGACTTGCTAATGAGGATGGGGGACCTCATTCTGTCTTAGTTGTGGGGACAGGGGAAGGGTGTCATTGCAGATTCTGAGAAGGACTTTCTTTCCTGTAAATAACATTCTCCTCTCTCTGCTTTTAATACAAAGGTGTCTCAATTCTGTGCTGGGACCATGGCAGCCCTCTTGCCTACATGAGGCACCAAGGATTTAAAAAACTGAAACACTGCAGATGTCAGGGTGGAGAGAATTTCTGAGTCCCTGATGAAATTCTCATGTTGCTGCAGCAAGCCTGGAAGTGACTACCTCAGATTTCTTAGCATGTGATGTAAATGAATTGCTTTGTCTTGCAGTGGCTGTTTTTGGGAGTGTGCAGGTGATTTGCAGCTGAGTGCATCCTAACTGGAGCTTCCTATCCCTCTAGAGACAATGTTTGGGTTTCTTGTTTGTTGACCAATGGTCTCCAAGTCCACATTGAGAGGTAGCCTCCCTCACCACCTTTCATCCGCCTGGACTCCTTCCCTTAGAGCTCTGCTGTTTGTAAACCACACAGAGAGATCTTTCCTGTGCCTGTCTCTGCACCTCCCCCTTCTTTTGGTCTGGAATTCTCAAATTCTCTTATGCTCCTTTAATGGGACATGGTTTTATTCACCCTCTACAAACCACTAACCTACATCCCATAAATACACAGAGACACACAGGATCAAGTAGCACTCACTTTTCTGGACTTGACCCCCTGAAAAATCACAAATAATTCTTTAAACAGAGGTCTTATAAACTCCGGTAACTATGCCTCTTGTTGGAATATGTACCAATAACCCCAACAACCCATTTCCATGAAATGTATTTATGATGTTGCCTGAATACAATATTTTGACACATAATATAATTCTGTTTCCTCCTGGATGCTTATACCTTACTCTTCAATACCATTTCAGGGCCCTGCAGGGAAGCCTATTTACATTTCCATGACATCCTGACCCTCTGCTTATTATGTTCTCTTCTTGTCCCAACTGTGAGGTCTCTCCCCGGCCCTCTGTGGTTGCTTCCTGACCTGTCTCTCTTTCTGGCCTCTTCCAGCTCAAAGCATCCAGAAAGTTCTTGTTGGAACACAACTCACACAGTGCCCTTGCTTGACTCAAGACTCCCTCATGATCCACCATCCGATTTGGTGTTGGGTTCACACTCTGAGCAGAGATGGACAAACCTGTGGGATTTTCCCTGCCAACCTCTCCAAAGCTACTTAACCTTCCCAATGTCTCCTCTGCTCCAGTCCGGCTGGTCATGTTAGTGTTCTTTAACTCATCAAGCTCCACCCTGCCTCAGGGACTTTGTATAACTTGCTTACATGTTTGGTTCATTTCCCTAAACTGCCATTTCCTCCAAAGGTTCCTGCCCAGATGTCTAACTTAAACACCACCCCACTATGACCTGCACCTTACCCACCATGCCCCACCCCTCTGGGACCTGCAGTCCCCTGCATCTTCTTCCAAGTCCTATCACCAACCCACTCTATGCCACATGTTCACTCATTTGGAATATGAACTCGGGAGTGGGTGGGGACTTGTCAATTTCGCTCAGTATTGTATCCCCAGGGGTCTGGCATATGGTAAACCCTTAGTAAATACTTTCTGATCAATCAATAAATACATTAATGAATTCTTGAAAAAAATGAAGTCATGTATTTTTAATGCAATTCAATATATACATTTTAAGCAGGTGAGATACACATGCACACACACACACACACACAAATATTTAAATGGCAGAGCTCATTGTAAATCTTTCCTTAGAAATTTCAGCAACACAATAATCTCTTCAGAAGAGAGCATTTGGCAAGATCTCTGTAGGCTGGTAAAGTTTTAGGCTGGCATTCATTCTATAAATGTTTCCAGAGAACCTGCGTTATGATGGACAGTCGTGCCAGTCTCTGAAAATATAAATGGGAATGAAACATCTTCTCCAGCCTAGTGTGATTTAGGAAAAAAACACACTGGTGGGAACAAACAAATCAGTACTCTGGTGGGAGCATGCACATTGTTAGTCCAAAGCAAATTTATTGGTTAACTTTTAGGAAGAAATTTGATGCCATGCTCCGTTTTTAATAGACAAGAAAGAAAAACTAAAAATATCCTTAATTCCCACTCATTTAAAAATGCCTTTCTTTAATGTCTGGGTAGCTGTGTGATAATCAGTTTATGGTCAGTTCAAAGGCACCCGGGCTCTAGCTGTCCCTTCCCTCCCCCTCCCTGAATGGCGGCAGTGCTGCCGAGAGACCAGGAGGGGTAATGAGAAATAGAATACAGCCTGACCTTACTGTGGAGAATAAACATCTTCCAGTAGTGTTAAGTGGATGCTAAATATATAAAGCTAATTATTTCCTGAACTGGTGTCCTTCAGAGATTAAACCGTCGTCTATCTCCTGCCCACTCGCTGTTGCAGCAAGAATTCTCCAAGCACCCCGATCTAAGAGCAGCAGCCACGGTGGAGAATAGTCCTGCCGTGCTGGTCCTTTTTGGGGGGGACTTGAATTATGGTGCTAATTATTTCAAGTGTCCACTTTCCTTTGCCAGAGTTGGCCTGATTAATGTATGGTTCTTCACTCTAACATCTCAGCTGGGGTCTTTCAAGCAGGAAACTCTCATCTGTGGAAGGCATAACTGAAATGTTTATACTGTGGGAAGGGATAGTCGTGCAGTGTTCATCTGGCCCAGAGAGCTGCCTGAGCCGGGCTTCCCTGTGTTCAGGTTTATTTCCTGGAGCTGCTGACTGAGGTGGGACCCCAACCAGAGTCATTAAAGTGAGTTCTGGATCTCTGTATGGGAACCACTAGATTGCTTCTCCAAGTCTGATGGCTATCAAGAGGGATGGGAAATACGAAGAGAGGAAATTAATTCACACACTAATGAATTTTTAAATTAGTATTTAAAAATCCAAACTTCAGCAATGTATTTCCCTGTAGGGAATGGTATAGAATGATCCAGGTTATTAGGGGGAGTGAAGATATTAAAACAAACTTATGGATGTAATGCAATAGAAAATGTTTGACGGTCAAAGGCGGCCATCAAACTCAGGGTGTGAAGCCATTAAGAGGAAATAGAGGTTTGCTACTCCTGTTTTTCCCTGAAAAGACATAGGAACAATCTCTAAACTTAAAATGAAGGATTATGTGATAGAATAAAGACATATCCCTGAAAGGGCATTAAAATCTTCTTGAACATAAATTAGCCATTATTAATATTTTTAATTTGCTGTATATTATAAATCATACTTTTATTGCATAATTCCCTAGTAAAACTGAAAAGTTAAGCTACTGTTTTCAGGATAATGAATACAGTTTTCTCTAGTCTGATGTTGATGATCTACGTACTAGAGCTTTAAAGAAATAATGAAGCCATCGTGTTGTCATCCATTCATCTTTTATGGCTATGACTACGAGAGTTTGGTGTGCCAAAAACAGGAATGGAATTCTAAAAAACGTATCCTAATAGCTGTTTTGAATATTTTCTTTAGGAAGACAATTTTTTTTTAATCTAGCAATGGAAGTATCTGGACTTGTGTCCCTCCTGGATCTGAACTATCAAGCTTTAAGAATAAAGCACTCAGAAGATACATTTTCTTGTCTTGTCTTGTCTTGCAAGAGACAAGACAACCACTTGGGAGTTACCCCCTGAGCTACAACTTGAAAAGGTTCCTGTTGCCAAGAGGGTGGCCATGGTCTTACCCAGGTGTGCCCTGGTCATGGTCAACCACTGAGGCTAGGGGCAAATCCTCAGAGATCCTTCAACCATTTTTGTTAAAATTATATCATCACTGTTGATAACTTTTGAACCCCCAAGAAGAAACTCTACACTCTTTTCCTGCTTTCAGTCTTTGCATTCTGGAATCTGTCCTGCATCCTGTTATCAACCCAACCAACCCAGGAGAACCCACGGGAAGAGGGAAGAGTCCATGCGAGAGGAACACCTGCTGTCTTCAGAGCACGGACTGGGATGAGGTCCGCGCATCTCAGTGGCTCTCCCTGCACTGCAGAGACCCCTGTTGTAGGCTCGGCTCTGCTCCTTGTCTTCATATAAATCTCTCCAGGAAGGAGGAGAGCTGATTTCCGTGCATAATGAACTGTTTGTGCCACAGTCTGCTTCTGCCCCCAAGTACGGTGTGTACTGCCCTCCATACAAGCCCCCTTACTCACCCTCAGGCGTACTCCTGAAGGTTCCTTGCAGGTGCAGGATACATGTGTGGGAACAGAGTATTTGCGGGATGTGTCGTCTTCCTCACCAGGCCTTGGCAGGGCTCCCCGCTGTCCCACCGTGTCTAAACCTGAAGGACACACTCTCCACCCTGGGAGGGGGCCCGTGCTCAGTGCCTGTTTGGGTCTGGCTGTGAGACTTGGTCCTTTGAGTCTGGAAGGCAGAAAGGGCAGAAGCCACTCTCCTTTCTCCATCCATGGTGGGAGATGCTCCCTGCTGGTCCTCCACCTGGGATCTGCAGGGGAGACAAGAAGCTGGTGGTTTCCAGCAATTTCGGGGCCTCTGGGTGGCTGATTCAGTGGAGACCTTCAGAACCTCCCCTGCCTCAGTAATCCTTTAAGTCAACAGTCCTGCTTCTCTTGACTTGCCTTTCCCCAGACTTTTCAACTGTTATGTGACCCCACACATGCCTCCCTTTCCTGCTTGCAGAGTCTAGAATGGCTCTCCTGCCCGGCACCACCAGGCATGCCTGATGCTGTGAGGCAGGCACCGTCCTCCCATTAGTGCCCGTCCTGCCTGTCACTGCCGCCCTGGGCTGTCTACCTGAGTGGATTGTGAGTTCTGGAAGGCGGGGGACTCTGTGTGTGATCTTTGCCCTTTCTGTAGTGGACACAGGCCTGACCGAGGGGTGCCCAGCAACAACGACTCCGCAACCAACAACCACATGGCTTATACATGGCTTATGCATGGGGAACCAGGTAAGAATCCAGCTCTACCTGCCTCTAAAGTTTATTTAGATTCCAAACTCACTCTTTCCATTAAAAATTAAGGTTTTATGGGAGGTTAAGTCAGAAATGAATTGGGATAATCATTCTGTCGCTCAAGGTGCAGCTTGCAAACCAATGCAGATCACACGCTCGTTTGGGAATGGCGTAGACAGAGGAACATGGAGAACAAATCCAGCCAAACTCAGGCGTTCATCTCTGGGCGACTTCCGTGCTGCTTCTTAAAACGTCCGTCTGTCTGTCTGCTCATCTCAGCATCCCCACCTCTCTTTACAGTCGTGTTTTGTTTCATAAATCATGAGGTTTCCAACACTTCCTAGGCTTTTAGCTCATCGCTGCACTCATGGCTGCGGAAAGGAGGGAGCGAGAGGTCGGGGCTTGCCCCGATGGTTTTCCCCATGGAGAAAAGCCTCAAAGAAAGCCCTTCTCAGCGCGGAAGCCCGTGAGCTCCCCAGGCCTGCCTGCGGCACACACACCAGCCCCGAGGCGGGCAACCCAGGTCCCAAGGCCCCATCTAAACGTGGGAGCTGCCCTAACAGCTATGTTTCAGTTCCTTATCCTGCTGGATTTTTCTAGACCCCATGCCTCTTTGTCTTTCTATGTTTGCAATTTCTTTCACAATAAATATAGGAAATCTCTCTTCAGTAAATTTGAGTGGGGTAATTTAATTCAATGACACTTAATCCATGCTTGAAAGGAATCAGAGCAAGAAAGGGCATGGCGAGACCATAGCTCCCGTGCACAACAAAAATTCATTCTGACTTTGTAGATGAAGAATGGAAATCACCAATAAAATGGGCCAGGCTTGACGCCAGGACAGATCTTTATGCCGACACCACTTTCCTTGAATTAAGATATTATCTTAAATTATTTATCCATTTTTCCTTTTGGAAATTAATCTATGAGACTGCTTTTAAAACCTAAACAGCATACAAAAGAAATTCCTAAGAATATTACAAATACTGAATACTTGCCGTATCTTTACATCACTGTTATTGCTTATTCTTCCACGGTTAAAATTTACAATTTTATTTGAATTATCCTGGTCTGACATGGAAAATTCAATAGCAAAAGCCTTTGGGGGTGAAGAATTTGAGCCCATTAGTATATTTAGATGCCACACAAATCTTAGGTCCAACATGAAAACCACCTTCAGAGCACAAACGTATTTTTTTTCTGTCCTTCCATGATCTAATTCCACTTACTGTTCATGTTGTCAGCAGAGTGACATCTCTAACTCAGCATCTTTGTTGCGCTGGGCCCCTGTGCTGGAGCCCCTGATGATGCCGTTTCTTACTGTATCATTCTGCAGGCTCTACCACTGAGCTATACCCCCTCGTACTGTATCATTCTGAATCCCTGTGCTCATCCCTCAAATCCTTCACAAACTGCAGTGTGGTGGTTCATGTCTCTACCTTTCTACAAATGTGTGTCCTCACCTTTCTTTTCTGCCCTGGGGCAGAGAGAACATTTTTCCTTGCAACATAGGTCTTCTTTCTCTTAGGTCCACTGTCCATTCTAAACTGGCTACTTGAGGCTGCATTCTGGCCCCCAGAATTATTTTAATTGCATATGTGCCTTGTGTTGCTTCCTTGAATTTGAAATCCTTGGAGTCTGGTGAGCTCTCTGGTGCAACACAGGCTCCCTGCTCTCCATTGCCATAAACGTCAGGCCCCTTCACACATTGTGTTATTGGTCTTTTTGGAAGTGTTTGCTTTGGGTCTTGATCTATACTCTCTGAAACTTTTAAGGACAAGATGGAGACGTTCACCAAGGAACCCTCCCTGATCCTGTGAACCTCTCATTCTGTCTTACCCCTTCTCTTCTGCATCTCCATGTACGTTCTCTTTTGTTATGTGTTCAATTTCTCCATTCTTGCTGCGTTGTGTGCAAGGGGAGATGTCCCTTCGGTTAGGCCTCCTTGTGGTTGGGACAGACCCTGAGGTTTTATCTGGGAGGGATGTTGATATCCTGACAGTGGACCTCAAGCAGAGGGATTGGAGGTCAGAATTGGGCAGAGGGGCAGCAGGGCACCTACCTCCGAATAGGTTAGGCTTCTGCCCCAGGATGTGATCTGGTCTGAGCACAGAGGTCCATGGACTTGGGGACTTAAGTAAAAAGTGATTTTATGTGAGAGACTTACCAGCAGGTGTCACTGTCTGGGTTGTCTCCAAAGTCAGGTGGGGCAGAGTTGTGGCTGCAGGTGTGTAGTCCCATGTAGGACAGATCACTGGTAAAACATGGGGAAACCAGTAAAATATACCCAATATCCTGAGCAGCAGGGCCTGGTCGGAGCTACACAGGCCCAGACCTTGGCTCGGACTTTAGCCTAGTGGAACGAGTCAAGGATGGTTCTTAGACTCTCGGACAGGTGGGTCATTACATGGGATTAAGACATATACCTACTGGTGGGCACCTGGTCCTCAGGTTCACTCAGGAAGGACCTGCCATTATTTTCAGGGCATCAAAACCAATTTCAGCCATCAGCACCTTTGGTCAGAGCTGGGTGCCTGTGCTGGCCTGCAGAGTCTTGGGAGAAAGCAGGCTGGGTAGGGACTAGAGAATATATATATATATATATATATATATATATATATATAGATGACCAGTTGGGTGGACTGGGAGCTATGGTTCCAGAGAGACTGGGAATAGTAGAAAGTGATATATTCGTGGTTTACTGACCTGTGACTGTTAGACTTAGAGCAGTCTTTGGCAACTGAATGTTTTAATTTTCTCCAATTTTCTTTATCTGAATAAATTAATTGAATGCTGAAAATTTAGAGATAAAGACTCTGAAAAACAAAACAAAGAAAGTTAGAAATCCACAGGTTGGGATGGGAGCTGGAGATGTAAAGTCACAGCCCAGCACAGGTTTGAGCCGCTCCTGAGGCTCTAACTTCACAGAAGGAAGCAGGGCTGGCCTCCACACGCACACGTGTGTGTCGGGGTAAGAGGAGCTCTCAGAGCCCACGTACGTCCTGGAGGAGAGGCCATGCAGCTTAGAAGAGTGGCAATGTCGGTCTTGTGTTTTGAAGTAAAAACAAGAGGCAACCCACCAGGCAGGTCCTAAGGGGAGAGGACGGGATGCATGGGATCCTCTCTCATCAGGTGCACACGCACAACAGCCCAGGAGTGAGAAGGAAACTGCCTGGGGCAGCTTGGTCTTGCTGGGATCATGAAGCAGGCGATTTTGGAGGCTGCAGGAGGCACGTGGAGGCAGGACGGAGGCTTGGTCCGATGTGTTCCGGGGGGAGCCCCGGGGCTAGTGTGCGGGCTCCGTGCCCTGAGCCCCCAGAGGAGCTGCTGTGTGAGCACGAATGACCCAGGAAACCAAGTAGAGATGTTCCAGATAAACACCACCTGCAGCCTGTGTGGCTGGGTGGCTGGTGTATTCAGCTCTTGAGGTGGAGTCGGTGTCGTGGGGACAACACTGGGCAGCCTCCCCAGGCCCGTCACCTGCTACTGTCTGGTCTCCAGTGGGATGCCTCCCTGCAGGCAGGAGGGGGGGCAGCCTGCAGACCAGGGTGGGTGTCAGTCCTGCCTGTGGGGGGAGCATCTCCCACCCAGAGACCAGTGAGCACTGAGGTGTGACTGTGTGGAGGGGAGACACACAAGGGCACACGGCAGCCACAATATGTGGCCTTGAGCCGCCGCCTCACACTTAGCAACGCAGCAGGGAGGAAACGCCGTCCTTGGTGCCTTTTCCAGCATGCTGCTTGCAAGAAGTCCCACGGCACCCCCTTCAAACGTCCCTGTGAGAGGGCCTTCGAGTGTTTGTCACCCTGGTTGTAAAAGGAGGCAGCTGCAGTCCAGAGACCTGGTAGACGTGGGCAGGGAAAGCCCGTGGGTGGCAGAGGATTCAGCACAGGCTCCCTGGTGCTGGTGGTGGTTTCATAAAGCACATCTGCAGAGTTGCCCTCCCGTGGGGTGATCTGGCCTGAGTGGACACGTCGCTTCCTTCCAGCTGCCGTCTCCCACGGCTGCACCCTCTTCACCAAAGATTGCATCTGCACTGCTGCCTGGGGGTGGCGGAAGCATCCTGGGGGGAACCCAGGTGTGCTGGCAGGGGCCCAGCACCGCACTCTGTCCTCCAGGACGGGCTGGCCACAGTACAGAGGCCTCCCATCCCATTCAGAGCACGGACCCCTCGCCGTCTTCACTCTCCTCCACGGAGCGAGGAGCTTGCTGGTCCGCACAATGCCGCTATGTGTAGGACACACAATGTTTCCAATTTCAAAAGATGGAACACTGTTCTTTTAGAGCCAAAATGGTTTCTGCTCTTCAATTAATGGAAAAAATTGGCAAAATGGTATTTAAGACATCAAGGCTCATTACAGTTCTTTGAGATGATATGGTCCAGACAGTAGTGATGGAAATCGTGCCTGAAGGGAGTCACGATCCCTGGGGCAGGGGCATCTCCCAGCTCCTGAAGGACCTACCCCTTTCCATCTTGAGCATTTCATGGAGTATTTAAAGCCCAATGTATTAAAAGAAAAAACCCTTCTTCTGTGTACATATGTTATTTAGTAAGATGACAATGTGGCCAGTAAGAGGAGATGAAGGGGGGGGATCAGTGTGGCTCTGGGGGCAGAATCTAGCAACAGCCGGCAGCCGCTCAGCCTCCGTGCGTGGGACTCACATGAACTGTCAAATTCTCACATCTTCACAGAATAAACCAAGGGGAGACTAAAGCCCCACTTTTATTCCCTGATATTTTGTCCAAGGTCTTGACACTAGTTTTCTTAGATTTTAAGCTGTATTCACAGGAGCTTCTGGTTTTTTATTCCTGTGTTGGTGCAACATGGACACAGGCACATGATTTCCACATGGAGCCCCACTGCCGTGGGATTGGTCACCGGGCATCACTGGCATTAGGTGATTCCAAAGCCGTCTCCTTTTGCCGAGACAGAGAATTCTGAGTCTGCTTTCTAATTCATTATTTTCTTTAACTGTCAACACGCTATGAGAAGCATGGAAGGAAGGAAGAGAGGGAGGAAGGAAAACGTGAATTGTTGGTGGTCGACAAATATAGTCATTTAAAAATGGAATTGGAAATTGAAAGCCATAAATTAAAAACACTAACTACATTTAAAGGTTTGCCTCAGATACTCCATGAAGGTACATGGATGTAGAGTTGGCAGGAAAAAGGGAATGATTAATTTCCCTTAAGGGGAACGTCAGCGGGTCATTTCCTGGAAGAGGTTTTGAAGGATGGATAAAGGTCTTCTAGGCAGATAGGGATGGGGGAGTTGGTTTCCAAGCAGAGGAGGCAGCACATCATTTCTCACTTCCCAAACCCAGGACAGGACTCAGATTTAAGTTGCAAAGCCAATGAGGGAGACTTCTGTAAAGATCCAAGTTCACGTACAAAGTGGAATTTTTAAATCAGTACTGAAGCAAATGTGTTCTAATTAGTGTGAGACCATTTATGTTACTGTGCTTTATGCTTGGCCTAGCTTTTTTCTTTTCGAGGAAAAAAGAATCTGTATTCCTTAAAATATACATTTAGAGTGGGTTAGGGAAATGAGAAGCCTTGCAGGAGAGGATAACATGAAAATAAATCTAACATTTTCTGTGCAACATTGTTACTAGTCATAATATTTCAGTTCCCAGAAAATAAAATGTGTCTAATTATTTCTTTCTGATTATTAACTCCATTGAGGGCTTAAATTTTAACTTCTACAAGAGAAAAATCTGAAAAAAACAAAAAACAAAAAACAAATGACTTTACTGCTACTAGGCAACATTTTAAGTGAGATCACTTTGAGTGTGCTATTTAAAAAGCTACCTAATTGTTGGTCAGGTTGAATTGTTATTTTGTTCCAGTTAGAATCATTAAGTGTGCACCATTTTCTTTCAAAAGACTGGTTAGGAAGGGAAAAACCTAACAATTTTAACTTTATTTATCACCCTCCCCTTGAAAGTTAGATTATGATGAGCACACCTACAGACAACCCAAATCCCCAAGCAGTTAAGAGGAATGGAGAGGGCCAAGTTTCATTAACTCTACCTATGTCTTTGTCTCAATAAGTGCAACTCTGAAAAATCATTTGTCACAAATTTTAGAATCCTAGTATGTTACTCTAACTGATAGAAATGAAACTGTGTTAGGGGTTGGGCTATCATCAAGAATATGCATTGCCTTTATTAGTGGGCTCACTAGAAACCACATTCAAAGTTCAAGTGGGAAGGAGAACATCTGAGTCAACTCGGACACCTAAAAAGCCTTTGCCAAGAGATCTTCCTGACTGTGGGTTTGAATCAAAGCTGATCACACACATTAAATTATAACAGTCATTGTTCAGATGATCTCTGTCCTATGAACCCAGGCTATCTACAGACACACTTTCGTAAACAAGAGGTTGAAGTTTGCATTTTTATTAAGCAGAAGTGAAGTTTCTCAACTCATGGAGGTGGGTGGGAGGCATACCAACGCTACGTGAGAAGCTATTCTAAATGCTGCTTCTCTAACGGAGCTCAGATCCAGCATCACAGTTGGTAATGCTGGAGGGAAGAGGTGGGTGTTGCTCATCTCAACGTTGACTCCATTTGGGACGGCAGCACGCCCAGTTTCCCTTGTCACTAGGTATGACATCGTAGTCAAGTTCTGACAAAGAGATATAAAAAGAAATTTGTGTGGTATCTGGGAAGTTTTCTTGAAGGGAGGGGGTGGTGTCTTCCTGTACTTCCATTCAGCTCCATAGAACTCTGGTCAAAGCATGAGTGTCTGCAGCCATCTTGGACCACAAAGATGAGGGGCACATGTGTAGCGATGGTACCATTGTGGTTTTTGGAGCCCTGGTCCTTGATGGCCACAGGATTGTCACGTTAGTTGGTGACTGCCTAAGGCTGGACTTCCTTCATGTGACACAAAAATGAGTTTGCATGTTGTTTATGGCTCCTTTACAGGTTGGCCTGCCCAGGCAACCAGTTACCAAGGGACGAGACGGATGTGTCCCCAGTGCCTTGGGGCTCAAGTTTACCAAGATGGCGGTTGTGGCCAAGAGTGTTCAGTAGCTTTTAAAGAAGAATATTTCCATGTGTCCTGGAAGCAATAAATCTCATCTTAAATTCCTACCACTCTAATTACATGCTTGGGGTTACTTATCTGTTTATTTTGAGGAAGTTATTCAAGTCTCAGAAGCTTCCCAATCTGTAAGACGGGGGCAATAATACTGGGCTCCAGGCCTTCGTGAGTGACCAAGGCTGTGGTGCTGGGGAAGAGACTGCCACGTGTTGTACAGCCACGTATCCCCGCGTCCTCTAATTATGGTGCTCATATGCACACATTCCGGTGACTGGAAGTCTCTGGAGGGTGTCCTCTACCCCTGACAGCTGAAGGAGAGCGGCTCCAGGATGTGCAGCCCTCGCACGTGGCCACTGTCTGTCTCCCTGACAGCGCAGCCTCTCCCTCCCCTGCCAACATTTGTCGTCGGATATTTGAAGGACATTTCTCTGAAAAATATGATCCACATTGTGGTGATTTTGGCCCAAGAAGCCAACCCCAGGACACCTCTCAGGTCAGGGTTGACTTCCTGTCTCGAACATAATGAGAATAAAGCATTCCAACAGCTGCTTAGAAACGGGAGAGCCTGTTCTGGGCTTGTGGGGCCAACTCACACCACCATCCAGACACGGCAGTTTGTCACCAACTGGGGCGTGGCACCATTGGTCCCCCAGTGTGGCTGGCGCAGAAGGTCGCAGCTGGGCCCAGAGCTGAGCTTGCATGCAGGAAGCAAGGAAGGGGCCGGCCAGAGACCAGTGGGTGGGAATGGGCACAGTTTCCCCTCGAAGACTCATCCGTGCTCCTTAGCTGCTGGGGGCAGAAACTCTGCCATCAGTTTCTCTTAGAAACATCAGAGGTGGGGGAGGAAAGCCAAGCACCTGTTGTGGAGGAGGAAGCCTCGCTGCTGATGCGTATGTGCCCGACGGAGCTGGGATGCCCGGGCCTTTGGGCCCTTGCGCTGTCTCCAGCGCTGTCTCGTCCTCCTGTGCCCTGCCCTACGACGCCCTCCTTCCCTGCACACATACGGGCACACATGTGTGCATGCATAAGGCACACACATGCACATGCATGTACACGGGCACTCATGCAGCACAGACATGCGCACACATGGTGCAGACACCACACAGGGCACACACACCACACATGTGCACGCCAGGGCCACATGTGTGCACACATGTGTGCACACACCACACACATGCACACACCACACATACACACTTGTGCACATCACACACATGCACACGCCACACACCTATGCACACCTACGCACACGCATTCATACACGTACACACTCACTTCTCTGCCCAGCCAAACTTCAGATTCTGGTCCAGACACCAGCTCCGTCCTCACTGCCGTGGCTGCTGTGGGGCCTCTCGGCCACGTTCAGGACATCCTGGCTGACACTGTCCCATGAAAAACACAAATTTTTATACCTGTCCATTTGCACACCTATCTTTCTAACTAGAGTGTGAGTTTGTTGTAAATAGGAATTGAAGACCTTGTAGTGTATATCTCTTTACAAGCGGAGCCCACCACAGTGCCTGGCCTACACTAACCACATGGGGTCATGTGTTGTCCACATGGAATCAGTAAGGAGTGCTCAGTGTGTAGACAGCGGGTGAAGGCCCTTGTGGGCAGGCGAGGCTGTCCTTGTGGAATGCAGCAGACTCTTAAGATTATTTTTTAAAAGGCATTTTCATGCCCCATTCCTGTCTCACTAGGCTGTGGGCAAGAGAGGCAGCCTTTGTAAGAGTCCGGAAATGAGAGGAAAAAAACGTCAAATTCCAGAACATGCATACCTACCCTTGGTGTCTTTGTGATTTCCAAGTGCTTCCTAATCTAGACATGCAGAGGCTTTACAAGCAATAAAATGTGGTTTTTATTTCTGCAGAGGGTGATTTTACACGAAGTCAATTTACTTAAAACTGTTTAAAAAATTTCTGAAGTTATGGCAATAGGTATCCTATTTTATTTTGTAGTTTATTTCATTTTTTTCAGTTTTAAAAAAACTCTCTGCCTTCTTATGTTGCAAACGAAGAGTTGCCCTAACAAAGTGGCAGGCTTCTGCAGTCTCCCGACATGGGATTGAGGGAAACTGCAATGTTCTTATGTGAACCCCAGTTACTACAAGTACCGGAGTCATTCCGGATATTACCTGAGTGCAGCTGTTTAAGGTTGGGTGGGAATGGAGGAGAAGACCGCAAGCGGGGGCAGAATGGGGGTGGGGACAAAGCAGCCCTGTCCAGCTCTGCAGGGACCAGACCCGCCTGGCCCCCTCGACAGCAGTGTATGCATAGTCTGCGACATATTTTATTTGCTTTCTAACAAAGAGCATGTCTTTCACATTCAAGTTATGTATGAATGTGGAAAATGAGAAGCCTATCAAGAAGATTCGTAGCTCATGGAGATTGTTTCAAACCTTTGCATTAACTGTGGTTGGAAGGCGTCGGAATGCAGTGTATGTGGACGGGCCGTCGGCGGAGTCTGAGGACCCGTCAGCCTCAGTAACGGAAGTGACTGCTGTGACTCGTCTCCTGTTCTCCCAACCATTTTACGGTAAATATCTTCTGTTATATTTGTTTCATGTCATTCATTATATGATCTATTGTTTTAATGTCTTAAAACTGATATTTTGATATTTTTAAAGTTCTAATTGAGGTAAATATGTGATAAACCGCACATATTTATGTTGTAAAATTTGAGGTTTGACATCTTTACGCAGCAGCGAAGTTGTCACCAGTCTACATGGTGAGCACATCTGTTGCTCCTCTTCTCCGCTGCCGTCCCTCCTTCCAGTCTCCTCCACACCCTCGGGCACCTGCTAAAATGCTGTCCTTCCCACAGGTAGGTCTGCACCTATAAGGAAAGCGCATAGGGAGTCAAGAAGATGCACTCTTTTTGGGGCAGGAGGAAGGGCCTGGCTTCCTCCACTCAGCATAATGATTTGGGGAGTCATTCCCACATCTGGGGGGATTATCATTCTCTTTGGTACTGAGTTGTGTTGGTCATATGGACAGACCACCACTTATCCACCTCTTCCCCTTGGCATGGACATTCCACCATTTTGCAGCTTTGAGCTTTTACAAATAAAGCTACTATGAATGGGATGCAGAGGTTTGGGACGATGGCATGTTTTCACTTATCTTGAGTAAAAACAAGCAAGAAATGGGGCATGTGGGAGGCTCCGTTGGTTAAGTGGCTGCCTTCGGCTCAGGTCCTGATCCTGGAGACCTGGGATGGAGCCCTGCATCGGGATCCCTGATCAGCAGGGAGTCTGCTTCTCCCTCTGACTCTCCCCCCCCTCACCGTTCTCTCTCTCATTCTCTCTCTAATAAATGAATAAAGTACTTTAAAAAAAAAAAAAACAAGCAAGAAAGAATAGAATGACTGGTCACGTGGTAAGTTTGTGTTTATTGAAGAAAGTACCGAACTGTCTTCCCAGGTGGCCTCGCCACCCCACAGCCATAGCGAGCAGAGCACCTCTGCACTTTCCACATTCTTGGCAGGATCCCAGATCGTCCATTTCTTCTTTTTCTTTTAACTTTTGCCTTTGTAGTAGGTATATGGTTCTGTGACACTACTTTCTCATTTGAGATTTCCTAGTGACTCTCTATCTTTTCATATACCCTTTCATATATTTATTTGTAATCAGTGTATCTTCTCCTGTGAAATGTATGTTCAAATATGGCTCCCTGTTTTCCACTGACATTTGTTTTCTTACGGAGTTCTGGGAATTCTCTATGTATGATGGATACATGTCCTCTGTCAGAGAGATGTGATTTACCAACATTTTCTAAGAGCTTGAGGATTGTTTTTCATTTTCTTAACAGTATCTTTCAAAGACCAGATGTTTTTAATTCTGATGAGGTCACAGCATGGTAAAAGCTGACAGAATAAGTCCAACACAGAAACCACGAAGTTCAGATGTGAAAAATGGACTTTCCTACTTGACAACTTAGGTCAGCTGTACCTAAAGATAGTCAAACTCAGACAGGCATATAGCCAAAAAGTTGTTCATGTTTTCCACAATACTAATCTTAAATGGGTCATGTGACTCACAGCTCTAGTGGGATTTCATGGGTTATGATTTTGGAGCTAAATTCAGGATGTTCAACAGCACTGCCAGCTTGGAATTATGTAGAAGACACAAGATGCAGTGGTTATTGTAATACTGAATTGCAAATTATGGGCAAATGTCCCAGATGAGATGGGATGAAAAAGCCTAGGGGCACAAAGCCTGCAAACATGTGACGTTGTAGAAGTAAACTTTATTTGAGATTATTAAGCCAGAACATATAAAATAATCCTTGGGAGATGATAAATTAGAAATTAGTTTGATTCTTAGCTTTTATGAACACCTCATCTTTTTATCAAACTAGAATTATCTTTTTACAACAAGACAATTTTGATGCCACATCAGGTTAGAAAGACCAGTTAAGAGACATATTTTAGCTCTGTGTAGACAGTATCCCATGCTAATAGAATTTTGGGTCTTAGGGTAAAGTAGACAAAACAAAACATTTCAAAAACATTTCAAGACATTTCTCCAAGCTATTCCTTTCTGGACACTTGGGAAAGGATACATAAGTATTTTTCCAGGGTCCAGTACAAGAAACTTGGCATCAACATTGGAGGAGTCATATTAAGAAGACCAGAATGATAAATGAGAGAAGGGGAGGGAGAGGGAAAGACTCAGAGAGAGAGAGAGAGAGAGAGAGAGAGATGATAGTAGGCAAGCATTTAGATGCAAGAATAAAAATTCTTCTCCACTCATCCATTTGGATTTCTATGGCCCAAGTCAAAAGAAGTCCCCAACAGCTTATTTTAAATATGGCAGGACAGGTGCTGACCAAGCTTGCAGGGGTGGATCACACACACAGTAGGGCTTCAGAATGACCGGAGTATAGACATGGTCCTGGGTTGCCTTTATTGAAATAAAAGATGTACAGGGGCTCCTGGGTGGCTCCGTGGGTTAAGCGTCTGCCTTCAGCTCAGGTCATGGTCCCAGGGTCCTGGGATCAGGCCCCGCATTGGGCTCTCTGCTCAGCAGGGAGCCTGCTTCCCCATCTCTCTCCGCCTGCCTCTCTGCCTACTTGTGATCTCTGTCTGTCAAATAAATAAATAAAATATTAAAAAAAAAAGAAATAAAAGATGTACAGTGGGGCACCTGGGTGGCTCAGTCAGTTAAGCACTTGACTCTTGATTTCTGGTCAGGTCATGATCTCAGGGTTGTGGGATTGAGCCTCACCTTGGGCTCTGCCCTGAGTGTGGAGCCTGCTTGGGGTTCTCTGTCCTCCTGGCCCTCAGCCCATCCCCCTCTGCTCATGTTCTCTGTCTCCCCATAGAAAGAAAGAAAGAAAGAAAGGAAGGAAGGAAGGAAGGAAGGAGAGAGAGAATGAGAGGTGGGGAGGGAGGGAAGGAAGAAAGGAAGGAAGGAAGGAAGGAAGGAAGGAAGGGATGCTTGGTGCCTGCTTGCCCCTGTGTTCTCTTCCCCTGAGCACTGTTTACCTAAGTCCAAGATGCTGATCAAGAAGGAAGAGGAAAGAAACGCTGGTGTTGAACACTTTGCTCGTGAGTCAATCTCTGATTTCTGTGTTCAAGCTTTGTGACAGTGCTTGATGATATTTTCTTTTCTGTCTTCAGAAAACAAAGTTTTGGCTTCACCCATTCTGTGTATTCCTTTTATTCAAAAGTGGTTTTTTTCCTTCTCAAACTAGCCTTTGCATTTTGAGGATGTGGACACTGGGAAAAAGCAAGAAGCAGCAGGAGCACAGATGCAGAAGAAAGGGGTTTAGGGACCGGGGTCCATGGGCTCCGACTGGGAGAACCAGAAGGGGGCTGTCAGAGCCTCAGAGCCTGGATGCACAGAGGAGGGAGCATGTGCATTAGGAAGCAGGTTTTCATCACTTGGTGATGTGTTGACAAAGAACCTGTTCTGAGGCGGCAGCTGTACAGACAGACCCTTAGATAACAGTCCTCCCTTAGATAATAGTCCTCCCTTAGAAGACAGTCCTCCCTTAGGAAACAGTCCTCCCTTAGATGACAGTCCTCCCTTTGATAACAGTCCTCCCTTAGATAACAATCCTCCCTTAGGTGATAACAGTCCTCCCTTAGATAATAGTCCTCCCTTAGAAGACAGTCCTCCCTTAGAAGACAGTCCTCCCTTAGAAGACAGTCCTCCCTTAGATAACAGTCCTCCCTTAGATGACTGTCCTTCAATTTCTTGGGTGATGGAATTTTCCATGTGTAGGAACATGCTCAAGAGCCTTTAAAGCAACTTACCAAATGTGTAGGTTCATAGATTCTGGAAGATACTACCTCTATCAAAAAATATAAAAAAGGATATTATGAAAATGGACAGATCGAGACAAGGAAAGTCATTAGAGTTTGAAGACTTAAATCAGAGTTTGAAGAGCAATTGAATGAAGCTTGAAAACCGCCAGAACACAGCGAGAAAAGAGAGAGACGCAGCTTCAGGTAACAGCAGAAGAGTGGGGAGGCTGACCCGTCTAATACATATTTCAGGAAGAGTGGAAAAGAATACTTTTTCCAAGGGTGGAAAATGCCCTCCTGAGAAGGGCTGTTTCTCTGAGAAAAGGGCAACAAGCCTTCTCCTTGGCAGAGTGCTCATCCGTGTGTGGCTTCTCTCTCTGGTCCCCTGGGAGGACCACATTCTCCTGGCCCCTTACCGTTGGGGGATGTCATAGAAGCAGTTCCGGTGCGGGGGTCTGTGCTGGAGGAACAGTTACCATCTCTGCGTCTGGACTTCTGAGACTCAGCACACTTTCCAGGTTCCTGTCTCCACCCGCCTTGGGGAAGCAGCCACCGTCGCAAGAGGGAAGGTCACGGCCTGCCGGTTCTGTTCTCTGATGCCCTGCCTGGGGGATGGCTACCTGGGGAGCAGCTTGGACCCCCGAGCCACATTAGCCCAATAAAAATATGTGTCCTCATGCTAGGCTGTTGAGGTGGTGGTGCTGTTTGTTACGAGGACATAGGACTTTGTTCTCTTGATTTCAATGTTTTATCAATTTATTTTGTAATTTCCAAGTCATTTAGCAGCGAAAACCTATATGGTAGATTGTGAGCAAGATTTTAGTACTAAATGTGGATTTAGCAAAAGTCGTTAGTTAATGTACAAAAAACTGGTGATGTATCATGGGTCTTTGCTCTGCTAACAAGGGGAGAGACTAAAAACCATTATAAGTCAAATTAGCACATTAAAATGTAATACCAAGAACAGATGGAATTCATACTTAGGGAAGAAGAACATTAAGTCATTTTTTTTTTTAGAAATTGTGAATTTCATCTTTTAGGAATTTCAAAGCTTAAAAAATTCCTGAATACCCTTGATTACCTGCATATTCCAGGAGATCCAACTTTCTGAGTGGAATTTGCCTTCTCCTTAGCATCTCAAAGCCCCATTTCTTTATGAATGAGATACTTTCCCTAGAAGAATCCTGGTGTGTTTTAGCTTGTTGTGATAGAATGATTTTATACACTCAAAAACAGGAGGATCCTTGTATCTATGACGGTCGCTGACCTAGTTCATTCACACTGCAGTAACAGAATGTCATAGGTGGGATGACCTACAGACAGAAATCCAGCTCCCACAGTTCTGGAGCCTTCTGCTCGGGCTCCAGCCACTGATACTTCATGCACCCTCCTGATTTTGCAGCGTATGTATCCCATGAAGCTGAAGGTCACCCTGGTGTCTTCAGTCCCAGCACAGGCAGGAAATTCTAGCGCATGCATAGACAAAACAGAACTATGGCAGATCTGCTAAAACCGAAGCATACAAAGAAAATAGTAACAAAGTGAGAGGATAATTTGCTCAGGAGGGGAAGAAAATGGGTGAGTGCAGGTAGAGAGGAAGGTGATTCATGCCTGAAGAACACTCAAATGGAGTGAAAAATCCAACAGGGAATGTCATCAGGTCAATAGTCCTCAACAGCCAAAACCAGAGCTTATTCAGTTCCTGCTCTGCGCTTGGTGAATTTAGTATAGTGAAGGCAGCGTCTGCGGCGGCTTCCAGGTTGTTCTCGCTCCTGAGGTTCTGATACGTCTGGACCATGAGGACAAACAGATGGGGAGATAGATGTATGGTGTGTGTCACTCATATCTGTACGTGCGAATGTGTCATCATACCTACGTGTCGTACCTATCGGGTGCACGAGGGTGTATGTTTACCAAGTGACACATTGAAGGAACACCTGGTGATCACTGTTGACTTATTTTCAGGTTTCAGACAATTTCTCTAACACCAGATTGAGATCATGCTCGAGACACGTGACCGAGAATCATGTGCTCCGAAGAGGGAGAGCAAACCTCCAGAAACCCGGCGGATGTTGGCACTCAGGGTCTTGGATGAATACCCTCCCTGAACAGAAAAAGCATAATAGGTCCGTGGGAACCGAAGACAAAGCAGTGTTTGGCTGACGTTACAGAACGTGCTTTAAAACACACTGGTGACACCGATGGCTCCTTCTCTGCTCAGCTCTTGGTGAGTTCTTTAACAAGTGCGTCTTCGTCAGAAGTTTCTGGATACATTCCTCATCCCAGTCAGGTGTCTCCAGGGTTGAAGCTGTGTGTCTCCCCCTCAGCGACGCACTGATGCACACTGGCTCGTGGGAGCCCCTGCTACACAGTCCGCCATGCCGTCTCGGGGCTGCGGAGTTGGTCATGGCGGTGGTATGGACCAGCGCTGTGTACTGCACGCTGCTGGGGCTGCTAGTTTTCCAGAGCCCGTTGTCAAGCCTTTCGCAGCCCCCCTTCCCTCCCCACCTCATCTCGCCCGCAGACACACTCACAGCAGGCAGCCAAGCGCTCCCACTGAGGCAGCGTGTTCCAGGGTGCTCCTCACAACCACCTACTTCAGAATCTCTTGGGTTGATCGTGAGAACGCGTGTTTGTGGTCCCCACTCCATGCGTCAGTGGGTCAGACTATCTAGCCCCTAAGAAGGAGGGGTATGTGTTGTAAGAAGCTCCCCAAATCAATTTATGTACTGTAAAATTTGAGAAACGTTCCTTTAAAGATTTTTTCTTGTCCAACAAATCCTTTTAATGGCTAAGCCTCCTGAATGTTGTATATTCTGAGGTGAACCCAATTATTTTATAATTTGTCATTTTCTTAGTAGCATTGCAATAGTTAATTTTTAAATGAGTAGGAGGCACCAAATATTTTCCTAGACGACAGAATAGATGAGGTGATCTGTCTGAGAACAGAATGAGCTAGCGTCGACGAAGATGCATGGCCTCCACTCTTCCTTCCATTATGATAATCATCCTGACATTTGCAAATATGATACTAATTTTAAGTCTAAAAATTATGTGAGGTTAAGTCATGACTTCATAGTTCCACAATATGCAATTTTATTTGATAAGCTAACATGCTTGCTTAGCTGTCATTCTAGAGAGTACTAATAGCACATCTATCAAGAACAGGGCTGATCGTTTATAACAAGAACCCAAAGGAGTGTGTGTGTGTGTGTGTGTGTGTGTGTGTGTGAGTGTGTGAGTGTGTTGGTGTAGCCCACAGGTGGGTTAGAACATGCACAGCGCACTTACACGAGAACTCCTCAGGCTCTCCTCATGTGACTTTTATTTTATTTCGCAGGTTTCTTTGAGCTGGCTGTCAGCTAAGCAGACTAACAACCAAAACAAAGACAAACGCAGGCGATTTGCTGCTGGAGGCAGTAGCTACTGGTTAAAGGTGTGTAGGTGAGCATGTAACAAGAGGAAAGGACAGCGGTAAAGAAGAAAACAAGAGTAAGTCAGAAAAAATGAATAATGCCTCAGGAAAGAAAACATTTTCCTTACAATCACACTGCCTTCTCCCAGCAGACTCAAAAAGTCCTCTGTAGTCCTGAATAATTGGAGAGGTCGCCATGTGTGAGTTCGAAGAGGCTTGAATGCCTTTTTCTCATAGAGGAGAAAACGGCCTGAAATCCCCGAGTGGGGGCACATGCGGACACAGAACAAGCAGACACTGAGGCTGATGTGCTCTGAGGGAAGGGAGGGAGGGAGAGCCCTCGCTCCTGGTTGAGGAAGAAGAGTAGTTTACATCTTGGAGTTTTGGGCAAGGTCTGTATTGCTTGTGGGGGATGATTTGGGGGGACCGTGAAGTGGAGTAACTGAACTAGGATGCCAGGATGGAGGAGGTAGACAGAGAACCCAAGAAAAGTAAGTTCTTGGGAAATTTTCAGATATCTTGAGGACAACGTATTTAAAATGAAATTGGAGGTTCATTTTACCGTGCTCTGTTCATGTCGGTGGCGGTGTTGACATTGGAGTAGCAATTACACTCATTGTAAGGAAACCAAAATTGTACACTATATAATAGAAAAGTTTATATTCCCAATTTAAGTGCTCCAATACTTCCTTTCCAAAAATTTTTGGAATGACTACGAAGCACAAGTATTGAGTACCAGTACTCCCCTGGCACATATGGTTTAGAACAGGAAGCAGGCTCAACTCCCAAAGGATGAGTTGGTGTTGCCAGCTGGATAATCAGGGTGAGGCGGGGGTTGGATATGGGGACATGGGTTCCCATATGAAAGAGCACCCAGTGTGTCAGGAGAAACACCGAGTTCAGTAAAGCCAGGAGGAGTACCAGGAGCTGAGACCGGGAAGGGGGGATTGGGTGGGATCACAAGCAATCTGATAGGTCCGGCCGGCGAGCTTGGACCAGAGCCTATAGGTGTTGCAGTATTTCACGTAATCAGGTTTACATTAAAAAAAAAAAAAAAAATCACCCCTGTAAAGTTATTTGAGCTGAGAATGACTGTATCTATTCACAGAACCTGGCCATTCAAGAAACCCATTGTCTGATGCTTGCAGATAGCAAAGATGTTATTGAATTATGAATTCCTCTCCCCTTCTTTCTGGGATGGTATTTTCACTCTCCTGGCTTCCAGGAGACACAGACTACTAATGATGATAAGGGAAGTACCAACAATGGTCACAAAAGTCCATTCCTTGATTTATATCTTCTCATCTTTCAGTGTTTAGGGAATGTGACAGGTACAGCCCAGACCAAAAGGAAAGATGTAACATTTTTCAATAGAGACAAGTGCAGACTGTTAGTGAGAGCTCCCCTCTCTTGCCTTCTCACTCTCTTTCTGTTTATATGTACACATACACATACATGTATACATTTCACAACTGAGTGTTGGTAAATTATTAGACACTTCAGGATTCAATGTTTCACACTTTTGAGGTGTAAGGCAACATTCTCAGTGGAAGAGTTATGTTTCTTTTCAAGGTAGGCTCCTGTACTGTCAAAATAAAAAAAAAATATATTTACTAGAGACTAAGGTTGGAAGCAGTAAACAATGTAGCAGAATAGAACTGACACAGGTTTTGGGCTTGAAAAGAAACTTAGTGAATCAGAACTAGATAGACACACTGTCTTTCTTTAGGATAATGGTCATACTTCCTTGAGACTCTAATGGCAAGCTTATCTCTTAAATGGGAAGGACAGTAGCTCCTTGGAAGTTGGAAGCAGTTGCATGCTGATGTGGAGAGGGACAGGTATACTGGCTGGCATGGAGACGGATGCTCAGGGAACGTTAACCAACTATGAAGATGATGGTTCGGTGGCTGAACACTTTCTTTAAAGGACTTCAAATATGTTTAATAAATTAGATGGAAATAATCAATAATAAAATTAAAAGAGATTTTGTAGGATTTAGCTAATTTGGTATGATTTTCATAGCACCGAGGAGATGCTCAGCCTCTACGTCTGTTTCTGTCCTCCATCTCCCTGGTACCCATCACCTGCTTTGTACAGACACAGCTAAACAATTATGTGAGAAGCAAGGAAACACCAGCAGATAAAATCCTGAATATGATTGGAAATGCTTGTCTTACACAGAATAGCTGGTCACTGGATATGGGGATTACTTTCAAAGAATGATGCAAAAGTCATGAAAATTTATGTGCCACCAGCCACTAACTACCAAACAGTATTTTTTTTAAACAGACAGAAGTTTTGTTAACAGATTATGTAACAAAATATCAGTGATTCATGTACATATTTTTATTCTTCTTTTGCAAATTACATTTTTTTTCTGCAGAGATTAATTTGAAAACTCTTTGTTACGGAACATCATGTACAATTTCATATTCTAACATTTGTCGAGAATGTCATTTCTTTATACAAATGATAACATTTTAGCTGCTTCTCATAGTTTCAGGGGGAATACTATTTTCGAATCTAGCATGTGGCACAAGAAAGACTCAGAAAGCTCATTTGGAGGATCAAAAGTTTGTTCACTCAGGTATAACTTGAAATACTAAAAATTTTCCCAAGTTTATGAAAAATTATGCCATCATTGTATATGTACATGTGCGTGCATATATATTATGAGCTTATATACACATAAATATATTTTTATAGAGGTCATCTCTATGGGAGCATAATCACTTACGGCCATTCTGCTGTAAAATATTTAAATCATTAAAGCATGTTTACCTCCCATTCCCAGCATCCCCTCCCCATGTGCCTCAGGATAAAACAACATTTCAAAGGAACTACAAAACTTGAATAGCCTTCAAAGATCCCCTGCAGGGTTCATTAGCAGCACTGGATGCTTATCTAAAAGCTGCCTAATGCTACCTGCATGAAATTTACCTGGATCCTACCTAACAAGGATGGATGAGGGAATTTGTAAACTTGGTTTTGTTTTTTTGGGGAATGATGACACTGAATTCTCAACAGAGGTTCTTGGTGGTAATGATGTGATTGGTTTATTTTGCCTAAATATCCCTGCCTGTCTTTGAACTGGTGAGCTCAGATGAACACAGAAATAATACAGCCAGTGATTGGGTAGCCTATTTATGCATGAGCCATGAATCTCTAGGATCACCAAGAAAGCAGAGCAGACACTTTAAGCGGAACTGGACTTCGTTCTGTATACGCTTGAAGGAGTCAGTTTCAACATGCAGAGATCAGATATTTTGATGACCTCTACTGCTCCCTTTACAGGGCGGCAGATCATTTTTAAAAGCTCAATGCTCCTGCAGAAGTGACTGTAATAAAATGTTCATGCAATTCACATAGTGTCCCGCAGCTGACAATTCTCAGTCTAGGAACATGGTCCCATCAAGCTAACTGGAATGAATGGAAAAAGTTGCCTGGATGTGGAATTTATCCCATCACTCGTCACGCTTCATTCTTGTCCGCACAAAATCTTTCTGAAGATTTGGGGAAAAAAGACCCTTCTTCCAAGTATTTAGTGATAAGTCTAGAAAATTCCAGTAGTATATCTGTAATTGAAATATGTAATTGCACGGCAGCATTACCGGTCAAAGTCAAGGCTGACTGCTGTGCTTTCCATGCCCGTGGTGAGTGATGCCAGTTCTGGGAGTCATCCTCAGAGACACAATTGCTGTCATCATTAGTGATGCCCAGGGGCCTCCTCTCTACATTCAGCATCAGCTTCCTTTGAAAGTAATATGATTATTTTACATCATACTCCAGTAAATCTGGCTTGACAGACTTCATTATAAGAATAAACACTACTTATAATAAATTTACAAACTCATGCACCAGAGTTTTTTTTTTTTTAAACATACTTTAACCATGTAATAACTTTCAGGAAAGACATCTGATTCCACTTTCACCCATCACTGAGGTTCTAATTACTTTGATATAATAACTG
This sequence comes from Martes martes, assembly GCF_963455335.1. Taxonomy (NCBI): domain Eukaryota; kingdom Metazoa; phylum Chordata; class Mammalia; order Carnivora; family Mustelidae; genus Martes; species Martes martes. The sequence continues at coordinate 136,637,356 of NC_137896.1, read as the reverse complement.
TGGGATTTTATATTTTACTGATCAGACAGATTCCTCGCTAATATGTAGCAGAAAAGAAACATTAAAATTCTGTTCTATTTGACAGGGCTATGGAGTCAGTTGGATCCAATTTGTTTTATTCAATTCTATCGTTTTGAAAGTAACTTTGATGTTCCTTTAGCTGTATGTACTTAGGGAACCTAAATATTTGATGCATGATGAGATCAAGGAAAAAGAAAAATAATGAATTTGACCTCAAGTGATCTGTTTCTATACAATGTTGTCTCTTAGACTGAAATAGGCTTCATCCCATGACCAGCTTAATTGATTTGTGATACCATTTTGATTTCTTATAGATACTGAAGCACACATTTCGTTTAATATCTATATTACAATTGAAACAGTTCATATGTAAGTTAGTGCACTATAAATAATATATTAGTACGAACATACAGAAACTGTTTTGTGTTGGTTTTTGTTCAATTATAATCTTACTAGACCTTGAGTTTATTTGCTTTCCTGACATATCACTTTTCCTCTTTACTCATTGTTGCAAAGATTTTGATGATCTATTCAAATGCTTTGCTGCCATTCCCTTATTTTTCCCTAGAAGAGCAATTTAAAAAAAAAATAATGTCCACTTTTAGTATGGTTATGTGATCAGGGAAAGGAACACTTTCCCCCCACCCCACTATTGCCAGTCTTAAAATGACAGTTTTGGTTGTTCTGAGCCAACAAGGTGGATTCTCCTTGCCAATGCTTGGTTGAGGCAAAAGCTTGTGATAATTCTGATGCATGAGGAGACAATCCTGGGATCCCTTCTTGAGAAGAGATTCCTTCACTCTCACAAAGGGTTGTATGGAGGGAACGTTCCTTTGGTGAACATGTCTGTAACAGGTGGATGAGGCAATGCTTGGAGCTGTCATGAACTTTAGAGAACAAAGCTGTGGACAGAGGCCACCATGCTGCAGGGGGGTCCATGGCAAGAAGGAAACATTCTGGGTCTCTGATTATCCTGAAACATCACCGATTTAACCAATTCTGGAACCCTCTTGCTTTTGGATTTCTTGTTATGAGGGAGGATAGAAGTGGATGTGGTTAGTGAATTGACTTGGATTCTTGTCGCCTCAAGCTATATTTATACTAAATTGTATTGTTTATATAGGAGTAGGCCAGAAAATTTCATAAACACAGTGGGGAAATTTAATTTAAATCCACAGGTAGTTTCCAATGCTGACAAGATTTTGAAAGAATGTAAGTCAGAAATATTTGAAAGACAATTTATAAAATAAAGTTTATAAAACATGTGTTAACCACTCCTTCATTCACTAATTCCCTTACCAGTTTGGTGAGTTTTCAGTAAGTACCTCTTATATCTCTCAATTACATCAATTGAAAAAGCAATAAGGTTTCCACTGGGCACAGTCAAACCAAAGCCTAGACATCGTCTCATTTATATGCATTATTCCATGAATTCTGAATCACTTTCCAACTTATAGAAAAATTACAAGTTAGAAAAACTTAAAAAATTATTTGAGGGTAAGTTGTTGACATGGATGCATTCGTGTACTTTTCATACGAGAAAGCATATTTTCCTACATAACCATGACACGGTCACAATCACAAAATCAGGAACTTTCCAAAGTCTGTGAAGCTTCTCCCACTGTCACAAACATCCTTCAAAGACAAGGAATCTATTTCAGACTTGCACATTGCCACTTGCAATTTCTTTTTCATTTCCTACAACCTAAAACAACTTCTCAGTCTTCTCCGTGACTTTCATAAACTTGGCACTTCTAAAGATTATGTGTTTGTCATTTTGTAGAACAGCCCACAGTGTTGATTTATCTGATGTTTGCTCACAATTGCACACAGGCTATTCATCTCTGGTAACTACCGATGTGCGTCTGTGCTCTTTGCATCCTAAATGGCCGCATGTGGCTGTGGTTTGTCCCCTTACTGGTGGGGTTGACTCTGGCCGCTTGACGGAGGTGAGGTCTTCTAGGCTTCTCCACTTGCGACTGCCTCTTTCACATTTCATTATTCACAACCATTTTGTGGGGCACTGCTCTAAATACTCCATTCTTCAACAAAAGTTTAAGTTCCTCATTTATTTATATCAGTCGGGACTTGGGTTTTCCTGTTTTATCCACAGGTTTTACTCCATTAGCAACAGTTTTTATCGTGATGCTCAGTTGTCCTGGATGGTGCAGGGGAGTGCATTAGTACACTGGCCAAGAAGAAGGCTCCTGGGAGCCTGGCTAGCTTTTGGTCAAGGAGAGAATCTTTGTCATCGGTTGTGCTACAGATTCAACCCTGAATACGAATGTCTGCCCACAGAAATAAGAGGTGCACTAAAGTAGGGAGGACTTAAGAATTCAGAATCATTCTGGAGGACTACATTTCTTCCACTGTTCAGACCCCCCCAAAGCCAGGCATCCACTCACGAGGAAGCAATGTAGGCACCTATCTGGGGGCGCTCCAAGGACTCCACTCCTGCTGGCCATGTCCTTGGGCATGGACTCCGCTCCTGCTGGCCATATCCTTGGGCATGGACTGTGCCCTGATAACTGACATCCAGGAGTGTGCAATACTATGAATTCAGTTTCAGAGCCTGCGTATACATCTTCCAAATAGTTTGAAGTGCATTTACCTTCCACCTTCTACCAGTGCTGTAAGATACCTCCATGTTTCTCGTTAGTTCTGTTTGTGCTGGTCAGCGGATGCTACCGCTTCATGCTTGAGAAGGTAAGACCCGAGTCACCAATGGAGCAGATAAACAGGGAGCACCTATCAGCAAAGCATTTCTGTTAAGCTGCTAGAAAGACATGCGAGGTCTTTCTAGTAAGCCCCCATTTCTCATCCTGTTCTCCTCTGCCACCACGATGGTAGACTCACCATCTGGGAGGGGTCCTGTGCAGTGTTTGCACCCCCTCTGTGGGCATCTGGGGGTCATCTGGAGCATGGTGGTGTCCTGTTCTGTGGTGTCTACCATGGGGCGGGTCATCAATCCTAATCGAGGAGCTTCCCAACCGTTCTCTTTGAACTATGAGAATGCTCTTTGAGGACATCCTTTGTCTGTGATGCATTCTTTGTGCCATTTTTGTTGTTGTTGTTGTAGTGTTTCGGTTCTTTTATGGCTGTGTGTGTGTGTGTGTGTGTGTGTGTGTGTGTTTTATTATTACGTTGCAAGTTATAGAGAAAAACTGAGCCAATTCTAACATCTATGCATTCAGAAACACTAAAAACCAAGCAAATCAGTCCACTCCTACTGCCAATGCAGTCAGCCTCCTGCCCCTCTTATTCTGCTTCTGAAATGATCACTGACTATCATTCTTCTAAATATCAGTGGTTCACGCGTCTTCACTCATTCCGGTTATGATGGTGTTCTTGAGAGGGTGCGTAAAGTAGAGTTTTACTCTAAAGTATCTGTACTTTTCCGTCGCGGCCCCTCCGCAGCCCGTGCAGCCAAGGCCCCGGGCAGAAGCTCTGTGCCCTCCATATTGGCGGGGGCCTCCCATGACAGCTCTGCCAGCCCACGCCCGGGCGCCAAGGGGTCTGCTTACATTTCTAAATATGTCTGTTGTTTCAATTAATTGGCAGTTCTGACAGTAAGCATTGCCAATATTCGCTTTTGTTAAATATGTTTATAATACGATTAAGACTATTATTTTGAAGCGAATCCTCAAGTAGCACAACCTAATTAAAGAGATATTGATTATCTGTTTTCAGTTCATTTCTGTCCTTTTTTTTATGGTCTGACAATTAACTGAACACCTCTTCACATAATAAAAGTAGAAATCTTTCAGACATGTACCTACTGGCTCTCCGTTAAGATGCTTCGAGTATTTCTGGAGAAAGAGATCACAGTGCAAAGAAAGAAAGTTACATTCCTATTGAGGAAAACCTTCCACATTTCTGCAGAATGACTCAAACCCGGACTGAAATTAATCCACAAATTAATCAGGCATCTGGGATGTGAAATACCTGGGCTGAACGCTGTGTGCAGGAAAACACAAAGCCGTGGGCTGCCCAGTGGGTCCCGGAGTCGGGAGAGAGCTAAGCAGCCACTCTCATGCTGAGCAGAATGTGGATATTAATTGCAAATATAAATCCTGAAGAACACACTTTCAGTTAGAAGCCGGGATCGAGAGAAACAGAAAAGAAGCATGTGCACGGAGTGGGAGAGGTGCGATTTGACAAGAGGGTCTGCCTGTGAACCAGGTTCAAAGACTTCCACTGCCTACGCGCTTAAGTCATTTCTAGTCTTCAGTTTCTTCATCTGCAAAGTGGGGGGAGATACAGGAATTAGACAGCATGACCCACATGTACACACATGGAGTTTATTCTGTTTGTGGAACCCAACAAAGTCTATCTCTGACCTTGGGGAATTATGACCGACATTTTAACATGAGGGCTGATTCTTTTCTCCAACAAACACTGAACACCCGAGCGTCTGGAAGGCGACGGGGCTGCTTTGGCACAAGTGCCACAGGCTGGGTCGTCTGAGAGGTGAAGGGGCACCGTCTGTACGAAGTGTTGCGCGTATCTTGGTGGCTGCCAGAATTCCAGATTTTCTCATCTGGGAGAATTGAAATAAAAGCAACAAAACACTGGAGCCTGGTTGCCAAAGCCAGTGCCGCGTGTGTCCCAGCACAGACTTCTCCGAGGCTGGGGAGGCATCCCCCCACCACAGCCTGCAGCCGCAGAGGAAAAGCTCCTTGGCCCCAAGCCTTTTCTCCACCCTGTCTGGCCTCATTACCTTCCTCCCATGCTGATCTCCTTGCTTTTTATCTAATGACATAGAAAGCTCGTCCGTGCCCTGACTGGACGGTGGGTTCTTCCTCAGATCCCCAGGCGGGATTTCCTCACCTCCGCACGTCTTTACACAGAAGGAAGCCCTCAAGGAAGCTCTCCTTCAGCGTCCTCCTTACCGTGGCGGGCACGCCTGCTTCCCATCTCCCGGCTGCTCGGTCTTATTCTTAATAGCACCGACATTTCCGCATGACTCTAGAATGTGCTCATTTTCTGATTCTCTTTTAGAGCCTGTCACCCTTCAGTAGGACGCCCGTGCCAGACACGCAGGGATCCAGGCCGAGAGTGTCTCCTTATAGGAGGGGGGCGCTTACACAGTGTTGATGAATGGATGAAGAAGCAATTCTGGGTGCCTGAATCGAGGCGAGGCAAGGGGTGCTCATATTAAATCACGTCTCCTGCTCCCATAGTTACAAGAAATAGAAAAAGATTAGAACCCAGGCGCCCCAATTCCCACATCCGTGTGTATGTGTTATCACCGTCCTTCATACAGTCCAGGCGAATAGTAGAAATGATATATTATCAACTAACGAGGGTGCTAAATTAGGTAAAATAAAGCATATAGGGAACCTAGCAGAGGACGTAGTTATGCTTGATTTTTTCACCACTTACCTGGCCCCATTGATAAAATACATACAGTATACAGCGGAAGAGAATTTGCCCCACTCACCACACAAAGATGCACATGTCAGGTCAGATGCTGCTGGGAGCCCCAGGACAGCCTTTGGAAAGTGACCGCTCTGTTTTCTGAATGGAAACCAGGTGCCGAAAGTAGAGTCGTCCTTGGGGGAAAAGTACACAGACCCTCATATGTGCTATTAAAATAGGAGCCGACCTGAACAGCTTCCCGTTGTGCTGTGTCTGCCTCGTGGTGTCAAACCCATGAATCTCAGGCCGCAGAGTTTGTGGTGTTATGGTTTCTTTGAAAGGATATGGTGGTTCTTGTTGAGGGGTAAAAAACCACAACTGTCCCACAGAGCAAAACACATGCAGGGGGCACAGAAGAACCACAAGCTCCAAGGAGACCACACATCCAGGAATGTTGCGAATCTGCTCCTTTTGTCTTTCTGAGCTTATTTTTTATAGATATTTACTTATATTTATTTATTTATTTTATAGATTTTATTTATTTATTCATGAGAGACAGAGAGAGAGGCAGAGGTAGAGGGAGAAGCGGGCTCCCTGCTGAGGAAGCAGCCCGACAGTGGACTCGATCCCAGGACCCCGGGATCATGACCTGAGCCGAAGGCAGACACTTAACCATCTGAGCCACCCAGGCACCCTGAATTTATTTTTTTTTAAATTCAATTAACCCACATAATACATCATTAGTTTTCAGAGGTAGAGGTCGGTGATTTGTCAGTTGCGTAGAACACCCAGTGCTCATTCCATCGCGTGCCTCCTTGGTGCCATCCCCCAGTTACCCCAGACCCCACACCTCTCCCCTCCGGCAACCCTCAGTTTGTTCCCTAGAATTAAGAGTCTCTCACGGTTTGTCTCCCTCTCTGATTTCTTTCCATTCCGTTTTCCTCCCTTTCCGTTTTCCGAGTTTATTTTGGTTCACTTTTGGTGCTTTCTAGGACTTGGGCAAAAACGGGTATCCTGCTGCCATTAAGAACAGGCATCTAGGGCAAGACAGAAATCCAAAAATCCAAGGAATTCAACTCCAAGGTGAAGAGTTTGCCAAGAAATTCTTTCTCCACATCTTCAACCGTGTGATTGCTTGAGATTCGGGACAGAAACAGCCTCTGGGAGGCTGGAAATTCTGAAGGAAGCACATACCTTGCAATGCAGTTAAGAGCCAAGCAACTGTTCATTCTAAGGAGAGGGGGCCAGGAGTCAACATCATATGTCAACCACCATATGACTTCCTTGCCCTCTTAACCTCACATCTACATTGTCCTGGACTGTTTATGATTTCCATTTTTTACAGGTGATGAAAACGGCCTGTTCTGAAAGTTGAAATAATTCTGGAAAGATCACACAATGTGCAACATTTGCAATATGTCATCATGTATTCCTAGAGAGCCCACAGAAGGATCCTATCTCAGCTAAAATCCAATTCTCACTCTCACATTTACTTTGTTAATTTATAACAATGACTCCATATCTTGACGTGACTGGATGGATTTGCCATTTAACAGAACACAGAATTGTAAGCCAGAAGGAACAGTGTCTGTTGGCTTACATGCAATGGACAGTTCAACTTCCATCCATATCTAATTCCGGATTTCAATTTTCTTTTTAAATCCCCATCCAGCTTTTAGGACAGCTGCTTAGTTTCCCCTTCAGCGGCCCTCCAGAACGTTGGTGTGGACCCATTGTAACAGACCACCGTTCACACAGCCTCTGTGAGAAAACACCCTGTAACCACATCAGAAAGAAACCTCTGCTTAGAATCTGAATTTTGGGTAGGAACATCTTTGCTGCGCACTTAATCCCAAATTCCATCCATGACCGGTCTGTCGACTCACAAAGCGCCTGTCTTCTAACTCTAATATCATAGCAAATGTTATGTGTTTCAGTTTTTACTAAATCATTTGAAAACTTATTCTGCTACTGGGCTTCCAAAATACAATCTGGAGGTCTAAAACTCTGTATGGCAAATAAGTAACTAGTATGAATAACAATGAAGAAACCGAAGAGACCAACAAGTCTTGTGATTCAAATAAGAAGAATAGTAATACTAGAGACTGCGGCTGTAATCAAAGCATTATGTTGACTTTAATATGAAACAATGTCAAGAAACAGCTTAAAACATCCTGGGGTGGGAAGTTCACTTCCATTGTTTCGTTTCTTGTCTGTGTTTTGAGATAATTTCGTTTTTAATAAGTGAGATTCAATAGAACATGTGATTTATATAAAGGGTTAGGTCCCAGTTGGATCCCTGAAATAGTGCATTATATTATTCACAATTAAATTGCATTTTCCAGATAGCACTACAAATTGAAGCTCTAGAGAAAAAAATTTGAATGGGGACAACTCGGTTGAAAGGGCAGTCAAGGGAAAAAGCTTCCTCTTTTCCACCTATGACCTTGGCTTGTTAATTCATCGTTCACCAATTTGTCTAGCGTCATTTGGCAAGGATACTAGTTACACACAGGAGATGTCGCTGGTAACCACAGGTTTAGCATTTAAAACTTTTAAACAATTTTTATGAGGATAACTTCAGTTTGTTACACATATCTCTGTGCTTTTAAACGCTGTTGTGAAGAGGTAGAATCACCATCTTAAACGGAGAGGACTAATGCGGCCGCCTCCGTGGGCCACCCAGGGAAGCCGGGCTCCTCATGTTATGCCGAGTGTTCTTCAGCTCTTCAGCTCTTGCACTTGTCCTGTTCTGTGCCTTCGGTGTCCAATTTTCCTTTTATCACCCGTCAGCACTTTCTCTTTCCGTTTGCTTCGTTTTTAGCCGGCTGAGGTGTGAGAAACCTCCTCTTTAGTCACGGCATTGCTCCGAGCTGGGAGGAATAAAGGGACCTAGAACTCGACATACCCCAGACTGCCCTGGACAAAATGCCCGAACTCCTTACGGTCGTCGGCAGAGATCTCTTCCTCCCAGAGGAGCTCTGGCTGTGGTCAGGGCAGCGAGGTGCCTTGCTTTGACTTTGGATTTTGGAGCCATCAAAGTCTGTGACTTTGAGGAAGGAACATGGACAGACCGAGACTCACTTTTCTAATCTGCAAGACAGAAATGTTAACCTAGATCACACAGAACTGCTGAGAAAACAAAATGAGATAGCGTGGCCTGGCACAGAGCACTCATTCCATATCACGCCCTCCTTGCCCTCTGGTTTCTTCCTGGGAGCATTGGGAAGGACAAGCTAATAAGATCTCCCTTCTAGGTGGCAATTTTGGGTAAGTCAAGGGGCTCTTCAGGGCACAATATTGTAACCACCCACGGGATAAATATTATGATGGAAATTTTAAATCAGAGCAATGGTATTTCTGTCCGTCACTGTCATGAATATCCTGCCTGACTTCCATAAATCACCACCACCGTCCTGGTTATGGACTTGGGACAATGGAATAAGAGGAAAAGAGAAATAATTGCATTACCTACCGCACACTGGCTGGCTTACCCGTGTCACAGGGAGGCGATAGGAGGGACTGTCGGAAGGGCACCAGGTGGGCATGAAGGGAATATTCAATCAACTCCCTGTGGGGTCCTCGTTGTCTGCACTTGCAGAATGCTGTGTCCCCCAGAACCCCGATGGCCTGCGAAATGTCATTGTTATTATTAATGCCTAGGAGGAAAGTTATGGATGGAAATGGGAGTTTTTGGAAAAGATGATATAATAGTTTGAACTTAAAGGATGAAAATTGCTATTGATGACATCATCTTACCACTGTATTATGAGACAAACTTTTCTGACAAGCTGTGTTTCTAAATGAGGAAGTGGTAGAAGAGACTGGTGGAAACGAATGCCTTTGTGGTTCTACAATGCAGAGACCGAATCCCAGACCACCTGCAGCAGATGTGCGATATTCGGTCACTTGCCTGTGTGAATTGGGCAAGACCACAATTTCTTCATTTGTAAAGCAGGAGTAATAACTCTTAGATATCGTTGTGAGGATTGGAGGATACACTGCACCAGAAGCATGAAGACTTTGTCTGCCAGGTAGTGATAGGTCAATGTGTGTTTGGAATGAGGATTCTTTGTATTTGTATTAGACTTAGAAAGGCAAGGTATATTAATGTCTATATGAATCCCAAACATGATAAATCATTGAGAAATTGTGTTTTTTTCTTTTTATACATAACACAACGAAGTGGCCAATTTTGTTGAGTTATTTCTAGATTTTTTTGTAGTGTTGTATTAGTTTATTTATACTGCATAGTCTCCAATATACAGTGAAACACACATCACAGGTAGATGTGAAAAAACACATTTTGAAATGTTACAATTAACAGAGAAAGCCACTAGCCATTGAACCAATTAGCTGAGGGTTTAGTGCTCCTTTGATTCAAGAGGCATCTGTGGCTGCTGCTGCTGTCACCTTCCTCTGCTCTCTGGAGGAGGTGATTCACAGCACATGGCATAGTTAATAGAATTCCCACCCTGTTACAGGAGTGAGGGAGTAAAGTACACCAGAGCCCCAGGCCAAAGACTTCCACATCAACAATTTACCAGGAACATACCTCAACATCTGGGGATTATTGCTGTGTATGCAGGAGGCATGCACAGGTTGCGATGGAAAGATCAACACATGGCTTCTGAAAATCTAATTTCACTGTTTAATTCATTTCCTACATGAAATAGACAGAAATACAGCTTGGTGTGACCTGCGTAACACAAGAAATCCCTCTATCATAATATCCATCTAGCTCTCCTCCTGAAGTCCTGAATTTTCAAAAACCCCAGTGGATGGATGGCTTTCAGTAAGAGAGAACATCTGATTCCACTTTCACCCATCACTGGAGTTCTAATTACTTTGATTTAATGACTGTGGGATTTTATTTTTTACTGTTTGGACAGATTCCTTACTAATACTTAACAGGCAAGAAGCATTAAAATCCTGTTTGGTTTGACAGGAGCAGAGTTTAATGTCAGCTGGACTGAATTTATTTTCCCAAGTTCTATTTTCTCAAAAATATCTTTGATGTTTTCTTTAACCAGATTTGTTTAGGAAACAACTATATGATATTCAGGGGATCCAAATGCATTTCTGATTCAATCCTAGCCTTAATATTTTGTGCACCACCCAGTTTAGAGTAAACATAGGCTTCCATCATAAACAGGCAGTACAACTCACGAATGAGCCACACAACATCAGTCAGTGACTGTTTCTATTTGGGTAAAGTTAAAGCAAGAAAAACACATGGTCAACCATCAGGATGTATATTTTTACCCAATGCATCTCGTCCAGGAACATTTTTCTGATTCTTCTTGGATCCCTGTCTGTTCTCTTTTAGCTCTCTACGCTTCCAACATGGCACCTTCCTCAGTAAATTGGGATTATTTTGTGCAAGTTATGGACTGAGAACTCTTAGAGGTGAGTGTATTCATCACAGAGCAGAGTACCCAGTCCATGGCAGGCAACTGGAGCTTTTTCTTGGGTGGAGCTGTATTTTATTTACCTTTGTACTTACTATATGCATACCAGGGTAAAAAAAAATAAACTTTGCATTATAAAATATTGCAAAGTAAGTATCATTTTATTATCCACAAACATGTATGGTAACGCAGACATAGGAATGATTAGAAATGAAAGACAAATATTTTTTTTTCACTATGAGCGGTTTGTAGCTAGTCCATTCATTATTTGATTTCCAAGGATAGATACTAATGAATAAATAGGACCCGATTTGTTTCAGCCTGCACAATTTCAGTTGCAAATAACAGACAGCCGACTCTACCTTCTGCAGAAGAGCATATATTTGTCCATGCAGCTGAGCAGAACACTAAATCTAACAGAGAATACTGTTGTCCGCCCAAAAGTTATTGTTCCCCTTCTGTCTTGATCACGGAACAATTCCCAAATACAGTTGAGGAAACATTGATGTCATGTTATTTGATATCTGTTGAAGGGGCACATACATAACCTCAATTCTGACTGATGACCTATAAAAGGAAGTCGATGGGCTTAATTCTGGAAAGGACTTTCCTTTTGATAACAGGGGCAAGTAAGGAGAAAGTCTCAGCACTGGTAAATGCTTTTGACCACAGCTCTTTAAGGATGCAATGCCTGGAGCTGGGGCAGCCGTTCAGCACCCAGAGAAGAGGACCGGATACCCTGATATAATTAAATGACTTAACTAATCCTAGAACAGCCAATGTTGTGCATTCTTGATATGTAGGAAAGATGGAATCTGCATGTATTTGGGATCTCTAATCACGTATCCTTTTCCATTCCTGACAGCAGTAATTCGTCTTGTCTGTCTTTGTCCTTGGTCTATATCGCCAATGCCTTCTAAACTGAATTACTCTCTTCAAAGAATCAGCTTTGGCTTTGTTGATTTACTCCATTTATATTTATTTATTTTTCATTGATTTTTTATTTTTATCACCATTTTCTTCTTTTTATTTTACTTTGATTTTCCTAGTTTTTCTAGATTTTTAAGATGAAAATTAGATTGACTAAGTTTTTATGCATTTCTAACATACACATTTGGGGCTATAAATTTTCCTCTAAGTACTGTTTTATCAGCATACTGCAAAGTTTTGATATGCAACATCATCTTTAAAATGTAGATGAAAACATTTTTTAATAGTCATTGTGATTTCTTCTCTTAGTTTTGAGATATTTAGAATTATACTTTTTTTTTTTTACATGGCTAGGGACCCTCTAGTTATTTTGTTTCATTATTGATTTCTACCTTTATCATCACTGATTCAGTTAGATAATATTTTGTTGAGGGGGTTTTACATCATATTCAGAACAGTTATTGGTCTGTAGTTTAATTTTCTCCTAATGTCTCCAACCAGTTTTGATACGAGCATAAAGCTGACTTCATATGGATGAAGTGAAAAGGTATTCTTTAATTCTTAACCACAGAGTGTATTCCACAATTAAAAAAAATCCAGTGAGTAATTCAGGAGATATCAAGGACAGGTGGATGGTTAGTGATGCCGTGTCCAGTGAAGAGACTCTTTTGCATTTCTCTCTGCTTCTTTGACCAGAAAATATCTCTATATTTCATGCAACAAGCTTTGTTCTCTAGGAGGGCATCTCACTGTGGTATAAAAAGCATCCCTTAAACACTGTATTCTTATGTGCCTTCATCTTTTGGTACCAGAGAGGGTTGGGGGAAAAAGAGAGCTAGAAATAAAATGCTTTTTGAGGCAATGGCATGCAGGCTTCATGTGCTCTGTTGTTCTGAGCCTGAGAAGTAGTGGATGCAGGATAAAGTATGAGTCGTCGATGCACCAGTGGAGCCAAACTCACCCTGCGTGATGGGGAGCAGCCCTGCTTCAGAGGAGGGACACCTTCTGCAGGCTGATGACACAGAGCCAGGGTCACACAGACCCCTGCTTTCTTGAAGGACACTGTTGGGAGTCCTTAATTCTGCTTTCCCTGCGTCAGGATCTCAGTCTTCTCTCTCTAGCTGTTCCTTCTCCCTGACATTTCTCCCACATGTTCACAAGACATGCTGTCTGGAGAGCGACAGGAGGTGCCCCAAATCTCTGAGAGTCCAGACAAGCTATGCTGGGAGTGCCTTTTGCCCGCCTTCAGTTGCTCATCCAACAGTGCTTGCCAACCAGACGATCGAGCAAATGTTCAGATTTGTGGTGATTGCTTGTGAAATCTTATTTGGAAAAATTAATTATAGGCTAAAATATTTGAGAGGATCATTATATTTGCCTTTTATTTTTTCATTCTTATTATGATTATTATTTTATTGCTACTTCTTTGTTTCAGTTTGGTTTGGGTTGTGTCATAAAGATCAGTTTTTTATGCATAAGTTCAGAGGAACCCTGTTTTAGACATATATACTTCTATGGGGTGCCTGGGTGGCTCAGTGGGTTAAGCCTCTGCCTTCGGCCCAGGTCATGATCTCAGGGTCCTGGGATTGAGCCCCGCATCGGGCTCTCTGCTCAGCGGGGAGCCTGCTTCTCCCTCTCTCTGCCTGCCTCTCTGCCTCCTTGTGATCTCTCTCTGTCAAATAAATAAATAAATAAATAAATAAATAAATAAAATCTTAAAAATATATATATACTTTATCAGTAAGATGGCCCCAGTTTCCTTTCAGAAGAAGTCACTAGTAGCCCTGTGGGAATGCAGCCATTCCTGACAGCTGGTCGGCCTGGGAGAATCTTGTGGATAAGGAGGTATCTTAATATAGAGACTTATTTATGCCATAAATAATTGCATTGGCCACTTGATGTGATTTAGGATGGAATCATGCGATACAGAAGTTTTTAGCAAACACTGAGTAATAAAGATGACTGTCTTCCCAAAATACCCTTTATTATCTTCCTTTGTTCCTATTTCCCACCCTCCACCTAAGCATTTCTGTTTCTTTCTTTTTACTAATTTACTCAAACACGAGATAGACCATAGCCTGCTGCTGTTTTGCTCCCTGGTCTTGACTAACGACAGTGCATTCTTCCCATTGTTCTCATCTCCATGAACAAACTCATTCCTCAGTGCAATGTTCTGCTATGAGCTATTTACTCCTTTGCGGAAGGAAAACACAAGTCTGTGCATGCGACTTTATTTGGACACAGGTTCTTCGCAGATGTAATTAGCAAAGATAAGGTCATTAGGATGAGTGAGTCCTAATCCCATACGACTGGCTACCTTGTAAAAAGGGAATTTGCACACACACACAGAGAGGGAGAATGCCGTATGAACACAGGCGAAGCCTGGGATGAATCCACAAGCCAAAGAACACCAAAAGTGGTCAGTAAACACTGGGAGTTATGAGAGCGTCAAAAGGACCATGGTCTTATCAACACTTTGATCTCAGCCTTCCTGGCCTCCAGAACTGTGAGACAATACAGTTCTGTTGTTTAAGTCACTCAGTTTGTGGTACTTTGTTACAACAGCCCTGAAAAACAAATACACTATCCCAGCCTGGGATTTCATAACTTTATGATAGAGCTTCAGTATCAAGGTAGAAAATATTTTTCAAATTATGTTCGGAAAAGGAATATTAACCATCAATTGGCTTAATTCTCTCAACATCTAGCTTTAAAGCCAATTTTATAGGGGATTTAATCATTTTATTTGTCTTCGAGTACCAAATACCCAGAATTTGTCTATATAAATAATAAAGGACTTATATCCAAAATCTATCAATAACTCCTACAAGTCAGTGATAAAATACTGCACTCCAATAAAAGAACGGGCATATGTTTTCTATGTGTTCCCAAAGCGGATATGCAAATGGCCCGCGAGCTTCTGAAGGGACGTTCAGCATCACTGCACATTAAGGAAGGGCATCCAGGACGGGCTAGTAGAGAACTGAGAGTGGAGAACGGGCAGGCAAGTGACACAGCACAGATAACCCAAGTCAGTTGTGGAATTCAGTCACATGTGCATGAGTATTCATTATATTGTTCTTCTAACAGGTGTGTATGATGAAACATTTTCATAATAAAGAATGCAAAAAAGCAACCTGATTTTGAGATATTGGACTCTCTCCTTCTACCCCCACGATTCTTCCCTGATACAAAAGCCCATGACAAGTGGACATAATCATGTCAACCATTCTGGTCAAATAGATGTCAGCAGATGTCTCTAGCTGTGGCTTCCAGGATTAGGTCTTTAACTGGAACAGAGACAGGCTGCCCCGAGATGCTGCAGGACCCTGCAGTCATGTGCACGAGTCACAGCGGAAGTCTGGAAGAACAGGAAGACAGAGGAGTCTGGTGCAGGGGGCACAGCAGAGACCTCTTGTCAGACCTGCACTGCCCAGCTCCACTCTTCTTCTTGAATGACACGGTGAAGGTCTTACTGGTTGAAGCCTGCTTTCCTTTACTCAAAGTGAGGACTAAAAATAATAAGTCTAAATTTAGGCATTGGCAGAGAGGAGGAGGTGGGAATCAAAGCCAGGGCCACACACAACCAAGTGCCAATTGGGACTGTAGGGGGAGGAGAACAGACAGGGACCATCCAGAACGCGTGGCTTTGTTGGTTGCTTCGTGCTGACTTCAGGGGAGTCCTGCCAGTGAAGAATGCACTTGGCTCAGGGCCACTGGTCTTCAAACGCAGACAGAGAGGAAACCATTTCTGGGAGAGGCATTTTCTACCTCGCAGTCTGAGTTGCCTTGACTGAGAGTAAGTTTCTTTGTTTGTTTGAACTCAGCATATCACAAGCATCAAACTAGAAGACAATTTGCCATAGGTGTGTGTCTTTGCAACAAAACCTAGGTGTGCCCCAAACTGTAGCTGTGTAAAAAATACACATGTTTTGCCTTTATTTTTCCTCGGTCATTCCTAAATACGCACATTTCTTATATTTCTTATTTCTCAAGCCCAAACCAGATGGCAGATTTCTTCTGAATACGGCTGGTTTCTTCTGAATCTCAAGGAATACTAGACATTTCCAGGTCTTTCTTTTTCCACTCGATTGCTTTGGGCTGGTTTGGACATCGGGAGTCTTGAAGAGAAGAGGGTCAGAGGAAGGAAGAAGTCAGGGCGTCTCCCCATCTGTCTTTGACTGGGGCGGCTCTCGCAGGCCCTGTGTCCTCTCAGGTGCTGGCGACCTGGGACAGAACCACCACGGCCGCAGCCTCCAATCTGGGTGGGTTGTCCCCTCAATTCTTCCAGCCCAGGGGACAGCAGATCCCTCTACAATCTCCTTGTCTTTGCTTTGCCAGGCCGGCTGCTCCTCTTCCTTGTTGGGCACCAGCGTCATTCTCACTTTACGTGAAATTCTCTCGGTTAACCTCTTCTGATTGGATCTCGAGGGACAGACATCGTAACCCCAGGCCAGGTGGCTTTACGAGGGGACATTGCTGTGCAGAACAGCAGAAGTGGGGGCAGACTCGAGGGGCCAGACTGTCTGATAGGAGGTTAGCTGGCTTTCTGCAGTCTCACCAAAGAGGCCAGTCCCTTCCTTTTCCAAGAAAAGATGTTCGAGTGTTGAGAATGTCCCACAACTTCCCTAGCAGCTCCCAGAGAGCCAGAGTTTCCGGCGGGTGAAGTCAGGAATGTGAGCTGATGGAATTCCCCACCAGGGCAGCCTCCAGCCTCTGGAAGTGTGTATACGAGGACGGGATTCAAACCTGCATCGTGGGGAATGAAAATGCTAGGCCCGGGGAAGAGCACATCACCCTCGCCAAGCGCATTTAAAAACAAAATTCATTAAAATATTTTAAACATAAAAGAATTAGAGTTAGCATCAACCTTCCTAACAAAAAGTGTAGGGATTTGTTAAAGCTTTATATATCATTCCCATCAGAGGTGATGGTATGTGATTTTATTATTCATGATCATTCTTTTGGTTATTTTTTATTTTCCCCATACTGTCAAAACTGGAAGTTTGGTTTGGGGGGACATTAACCCTTGCAACCTCTCTCCCCTGCCCCCCTGAACGAAGTGTCAATAAAGCAAATCAAATGACAAACAAAGACAAACAAACAAAAAGCTCCAAACCCCATTTTGCCTGGTCTGGGTTGGTTCTCATTTTCTGTCTTCTTTGGAAGTGATACACTATTATGCCAACACGAGCTAGTTTTTTCCTTATTTCACTTCACGTTTTCTTGCTTCACGTCTAACGGGCCGACTCCACGCACCTCACCAGGGGCGTTGTTCTGTTCAGCTGCGCTCAGGACTTGGTTGTATTCTCGGCCGGCCAGCGGTGTGTTAAGTGGCTCACAATAAAACAAAGGGTCAATAAGGGAGACACGCAACCTTGAAAAGAAATAAAACCATCATTTCCTCAGAAGACTTCCCTTATGAAAGAAGAAATAAGAACTTAATTGGCATCCAAACTAACAGCAGCTGAAAGCCCTAAAGCATAAGAGCAATTAGACCTCAAACCCAATTAGCCTCCCCTTCCCGCGCCACTTGGAGGCAACAGGTGTCCCCGGACTCCTTGTTGGCGGCGACTTCCTTGTTAGTGTCCCCGGTTGCTGCCAAGGTGAGAGGGGATGAGATTCCCTGGCAACTCTTGTCCTGAAGATAGATATCTCAGAAACCAATTATGCCGGCCTCCCCAGGACGCAGACTGGCTACAAATATCAGCCTGCTCAGGTCCTTGCCCAGGATGTCTTCTTTACTTACAGTGAGGTGTGTGCGTTAACTTGGGGCGCAAGTCAAAGTATGGAGTGCACATTCTTGTTTCTGTCCTAAACGGACACGAGCAGGTACTATAATTCCCAGCAGCTGCTTACGATGGCCATTAAGAAAGAACGGTTATGCAGGGGAGGAAGTGTGCAGGACGGTAAAGGCAGGTGTTGGTAAGCAGGAGGCTGCATGGGACTCACCGATCAGAGTCACTGTGGGGACAAAGACCTCCCTGTGGGTGAACACAGATCCTGAAGACCAAAATCAACTGATACGATGGCCAATGTCCAGCAGAGGTAGTCAAGAGTGTTGTGGTACAACTTAGCAGAATCAGTATGTGAAAGTACCCAGTAGGAAACCTGGTACGAGGCAGGTGCTGAGTCACCGTGGACTCTTCCGCCCTGAGTTTCCAAGGCAGCACGAAGGGAGAATCCATTTCATGGGGACTGTGTTGAGAGAGCTCATACTCTGAAGGCCAAGCCAGAGAGCTTGGCCGGATTCAGGAGTGGGCAAGGAGAGAATGCTTTCTCCCAGAAACATCCGCAGTAACAGTGAAGATGCTGACAGTACAGATCCTCCCTTCTTGGTGCATGGGATTTAGATGCCCATTTATGCGGCAAGTATCCAGATTCACTCTTGGAAGAGATGGGTAAGCTGTGCCTTCAGTTGGGATGAATATGCCAAATGCGTGTGCCGTCTCAGTGTGACCTGTATGGACTCCTCCTTCTCATTTCCTTCCATTTCCCTTGGATCGCACAACAGAATCCTACCTACCCATTGATGGGTGGAGAGCATAGCATCTTGAGCCTTTTCTTGCTTCCATGCTGAGCCTTGTCTCTTCAAGATACTAACTGGGGGACCACAGTTGCTTGATGGCCTATTATCCAGAGCCTCGACTGACCTTCACTATAGAGTGGGTCTTCCTGAGTCAGGAACATTGGCTCTGCCTGGGTGTAGAGCCCTCTAGGTCTGGGATCTGTCAACCTCCAATGCTGGTCAACCCAGCTTCAGGAGGGAAAGGGAAACTTACCTCCCAAAGGCTTACAGCGTCTGTGTAAAAGGACTACTTGGAAGGCTTATCTTTAAGACGAGGAGAAAGTAGAGCTGACACCCTGTAAGTAAGCGTGAGAACCAATGGGGCATACAGCACCAAGCAGGGTGAGGGGGAGCACTTCGGCATTACTCAGTGCATGGCCGTGACGTTTGAAGAGCTTCATTTTCTTCCTCCAGGTGATGGTTCTCCCAGCGTGAGATGCCGATGCACACCATGGGCTTGACACTGAAGGGTAATGGATAGATGTTATTTTTCTCATTTTCAAGTAGTCAAGGTAAGGTCTATGACCTCCTCTTGACTTTCCTCTCAGTACAATGGCAATTATGGTTTTACACACCGATTATCACAAATATAAGTCATGGAGCCTTCCAGCAAAGGCGCCCTTTCTTCCACTTATGTAGGATGATAAAAGGTCTAGGACAATGTCACTCCAAGTGCGGTTCACAGACAGACACTTGTGTGGTAACACGTGAGTATTTATTACTGCTCTGCTGAGGGATCAGGCACTAGCCCCAGGTATATGTCTACCGTATCACTGAGTACATGTTTGTTTCAGCCACTGTTTCTTTTCAGACAGTTGTCTTTCAGATGAGAGAAGCAGTGTGTTGAGTTACTGTGCCTGAGCTCCTGTGTCTCACAGGTGGGCACAACCCCGCAGGGCTCGAGCACCTTGCTGTAGATCGTCTGAGAGCTAGAGCCAAAATCGTTGTGGACTTCCCATGTCCTGGCACTGAATCACTTGTTTTTCATGTTTTACTATGCATTCTCTTAATGATGTAGTAAGATATTCTAAAAAAATAGTTATAAAGAATCTTTTTTTTCCCCACATGATTTGGAAAATTTGAGAGTTTTAAAACAATACTCTTACATTTCTATCTTAATCTTCATTGAGGACATGTTGAAGTTTTTTCTAACAAGACTGTTCAGTTCATGAAAATTAAATAACAAAAGTCAAGTAATCGGGGAAGGAGAGGTAGCCTGTGATAAAAAGTCCAAGGTACAAAAAGTAACAAATGATGGTCCCCTTCTCCATGTGCCCTGTGAATAGCACAGAGATAACAACAGAGGGCATTTCATAAGGTAGAGGACCAAATGAGGTAATCTCTAGAAACTGTTTAAAACAATGCCCTGAACAGTAAAATTTCCATAAATATTGCCTATTAATGGTAGCACCGACATAATGATAGCTAAAGGTTTGCACAAGGCCTGATATGCACTCATCAACTCTGCTATGTGTCTTGGGTGTGTTTGTTTAATTTCATCCTTTCCCCAGCCTTAGTAGCTTCTACTACTGTTCTCATTTTACAAATGAGAAAGCTAAGATGCTCTTGGAGAGCTGGTTAGTGGTGGAGGGGCTGAGAAGCCACAGGTCTGATGGTAGAGTATTGGCACCTAACTACCCTTGCTGATTAGCTCAATGGTAGCCACAGAAAGGAAACGCAACAGGAGAGGCATCTTATGCATTTTTTGTCCAAAAGCCGTCAGTTCTTTGAAAGAGACAAGTTTTTACTGGGTCCTGGGTTCCAGGAAAACACTACCGAGAAGTAACTACCTAGTGGAAGTAAGTCATGACTAGATCTAATTCCCAGGAGGGAAAGGTGGGATCATACAGAAGTTTTCCCCATAAACCTAGTGCTCATACCATTCTTGGTGATGGTGAAGGCATCATTTTGAATCCTGGTTCTATGAAAGTAACTCCATAGAACACCGTGAGTTATGCCGCTCCCCTGTCTCCTACAATATGTGTGGGAAATTGGTGATTGACAACAGTATTTTTGAGAGTGAAACCAGGCGACTTCTTGCATATTAAGTCCTCTCTTTAGGAGCCTTAAAATGGAAAGGCATTTCTTTGGTCTTTTGTCTGTTTGTACTCACTCCCTTGGCCACCCATCCGGTCCATGGCTTTCAACAACATTTATTCGCTAATCACTTCTAACCGTAACCCCCAGGCTCAGACCTCTCTCCCAAGTTCCTATTCAGCAGCCTCTTCAACATCTCTGCGTAGTGTCTAGCAGACCCTTTGAACGCGACAAACCCTGCACCGGGCTCCCATCTCTCCCTACTAACTCGTTCCACCCCAGCCTTCCCCACCTCGGGCGACGTCAGCGCCAGCCTTGCTATTATTCAGGCCAACAATCTCAGTCGTCCCTGATACGTCTCTCTCTCGCCTCAGCCCTCAGCTCCTCCTGCTGGATCCACTTCACATTGTAGAGCAGCCGGCCATTCCTCATTGGTCTCCGTAGATTTCCTGCCGTAGTGCCTGAAGCCGCCACCTCCTCTTGCCCAGATGACTGCCGGGCTACAGCAAGGTCTCGGTCCACCACCCCTCAGGCCCTTTTCCACGGTAAGCGAAATGGTGTCGTTCCTATGCTAAAAACTAAATAGCGAGTTCCAACTTCTTCCTGAGAAAAAGTCAAAGTCATGGAGGACGTTTTCTCCTTCCCTTGCCCCCACCATCCGTCCTTTCCCACGCTTCTTCCCCTCCCTCATTCCATCCAACTCCACTGGCCCTGGTACTGGTCCATGAAGAGTAGTCATGCTCCCCTCCAGCCTTTCCTTGTCTTGTTTCTCTTCCTGAAAACCCTTCCCTGAGACGGTCTTCTTGCTTGATTCTCTTGCTTCCTACTGGTGTTTGCCCAGACTTCCCTTTCTTGATGAGACCTGGTCTCAGTCTTGTGTTGAGAGGCATCTGTCTTACTGTCCAGGCACACATCCGCGAGTAGTGAAGGAATACTGAAGCCCCACTGTGCAGCCTGTGGGCATACAGAACACTCCAAATGGCTTCTCATTTGAACCTTATGAAACTGGTCCTTTGACAGTCGGAGAAACGGAAGCACGGAGGTGAAGAAGCTTGCTTCCAGTCACGTGGGACGTGGACGAGCTGCGGCTTGAGCACATCAGCCTGGCCTGAGCTTGTGCCCCGGTCTCTAAAGCAGAATCCTCCCACCCCACCTGCCATCCACCCCACCCTGCTGAGGGACCCACTGTTGTCCTGTCAGGCACACAGGGAAGCAATGATACCATCAATTTAGCCTTTCAACAATCCTCTAAAGTAAGCAGAACAAAGACTTCAGTTTTAGGGAGACAAATATTTAGATAAAAGTTATTAAGGTGTCAAAGGTCACCCCATGAGTTGAAAGCCGCGCTTCGATGATAAACCAAGTTTCCTGACTCTCAGCCTCAAATATTTTATGAACGGTGCAATTCTCCTCCACAGGTGGCTCACAAGATTGTCTGTGCAGAGAAAAGTGCATGGACCCTATGATATCATCAGTATGACAACCAGATCCTAGAGGGGACAGTGATGACTTTATTGGTAACATAAGAGACACCCTAGACTTTGAGCTGGGGAATAAGTCCTGAAGGCAGCTAAAAAGGAAGCTCTGGGGTAGAGCCAAGATGCTTATCACCTGAGCATCAATGGCAGGAGAATGCTTCTTTTTACGACACGCAGGGGAACCGCTGTGGTGTCACGAGCTTGCCAGCCAGAGATCTGGCCCATTCCGGTGTGTCTTTGTCGCAAGCGTAATTAGCACCAACAGTGCAACAAGCTTTCTTCTGACCTTATTATCTTCACCCGGCCAAAGAACCTGTGCTACCACAGGGATGGCTTTCAGGGATCCAGCGTGAGAAATCAGCTCCCTGATGCTGCCCCCACACGAACCTGCGTGCTCTGAGCTTCCCAAACTCCTTTCTCAGCAAGTATTGTTATTTTTTATCATCTTTATTCATTGTGTGACCTATAGGAGCTTCATGGCTCATTAAGTTGCCTGTATGAAGTCTGCTTAACAAGAGACCCCAGGGTTTTGCCTTCCCCTGCTGAGATGCCCCACGGCTCACTTAGGGCTGGGAAAGCTGTGTGAAAAAGCCTTGCCCTTTGCCAAGGTCATGTGTTTAAGTTCTCCCCGGTAAAGATGTCATCGCACACCTCTGGGTGGGACTGGTCAGAATGGGGATTTGAAATGCTTTATTTCTAAACCATTCTTAGAAGTAAGAATAGAAATCTCATTATTTATAGAAGGTCTGTTCTTACTTTTTCATAATTTGGCCTGAAATTTGGCCTGCAGTGTTGTGTTTTAATGCTAAAAAATTTCAGCAAAAATGTATCAACCTCCCATAAACAAAACAAAACAAAACAAAAACAAAAACAAACACAAAAACACTGGAAATTGTCCATCCTCATTGAGGGGTAATTTGTTGTTAAAATCACAGCTAAAATAAAGATAAATTTAGGAAGAAATGTGGAACTGCTCAAACACAGACACACACACACACACACACACACACCCCATCAACACACACAAAACCGCCCAACATTTCTTTCACTCTTTGACGTCTGTATGCCAAGTCAATGTTCTTCAGATACTCCCATATGTCCCCAAATATGTGCCTTCCTTATTTCATTATGGCAGGTTAATAGATGTGGCAGGTTAGATTAATTATGACTTGAAACTTGGCGTTCCACAGGAAGAAAATATAACTTTCAAATACAATACTTCTAACAAGTGACTGATTTTCTTGGAAAAAAAAAAAACTGTCAAAACATGACATGTCAAATCCAGCTTCCTTCTACCAACATATCACAATCTGTTTTGATGGAGAAGGATATATCTTAATTATTTGTTTTTAATCTGACTCCAGACTTGACATACGGCACTTCATTAAGTTCTCTCTACATATTCTGGTAAAAACAAAAACAAGCTGACAAAGTTATTCAACTTCTGGCATAAAAGTTATTTTTAAGAACTTCTATTGCTTCTGATTGAGGTTAAATGATTACAAAAAAAAAGCCTTCTAAAGCTTGAAGTATTATCCGTTTTGAAAGATTTGCCAGAAATCAATCACAGTAGACACTAGCTGTTGGCAAAATTTGTTTCCTGGGTGAGGAGGGGTGTGCATCAAGATAAATTGCAATTGGTTTTTTCCACAAGGTTTTTCCTTCTGAAAGTCAGATATAATAAATTGGGAGAAAAATGCATATACTAGCTAATATTTCCAAACTGTGGCTGAAGTCTTTTGTCCCTCAACTCAAACTCAGATGAGGAAGACAAAAGACCTTTTATATATTTATTTATTTATTTGACGTCACGCAGCATGCTTTATCAGTGCCTTTACCGACATAACAAAAGGAAGCAATTCTGACAAATTTTTGTTTCTGTTATCTGAAGGCCAAATTAATGGAATTCTCAATTAACCAGAACACTTAATTTTTTCTTGCATGTTACAAAAAAAAATGAAAAAAAAAACCTTATTCAAGATTAAAAAAAAAATCCCTCTAGCAAAAAAATAACATTCGAGAATATGCTGATGCCCATACAGATTCAACCTAATAATTTGAATTAAAATTATCAATGTACCTGGAAATGATTAAGAATGTTCGGAAAAATCCATTCTGTTACTTACCCATTCACACAACAAACCCTGGCTTACTGTGCTTCAGACACCGTGTACTGAGTTAAAGCACCGTGCGCTCTACGAGGATGAGACATAATTTCTGCTGTGCAACCGTTCATGGTGTTTGAGAGACACATTGTGATGACGACCAGGGAGGGGAATGAGAGTGGAGAGATTTTAGCCAGAATCCTCTGAAGCAAAAACCGGACACGAGATGGTTTAGGGATCAAGCCACGGGAATCAGCCTATGTTTAGAGACTACAGGCTCACTAAAGTTTTATATTTTGCTAGTGTCTCTGAAAAGTCCGTGAAAATAGTCCAGCGAATCCACACAATTTAATAATTGTATCTATAAGAGCTAATTTCTGACATCAGTTGGCTAATTATCAAGCCCCTACTTTGATGGGTGAAAAATCTAACAGGGTTGTACTAACTGGAAAAGGCTCTGGTGGTGTTGGGAGATCCACATAGTTGAAAGAACTTACGATAGCTTTCTTGGAAGTTTGGAATTTCAGAGTAAATTCTAGCTTATGACCAACACTGGGTTATGAAAGACTGGAACATAGATTAAGCTAGCTCAGTGTGAAAAGGCACAAACACACACTCAGTGAAATGTCAGAACACCAACACAGAGCTCGTCATTCTGCCCTCTGGAACGTAGGTTGGAGACGTGTCTGTTAGACTCATCTGTTTGCCTTCACTGCATATGACCACATCTAGTACACGGTAGACACTTAACAAATATTTCTCGACCAACCCTGTCAAAAGCAGCACAGAGTCAGGTCATGGAAGAGGTTCATGGACAGGGACTGAAGTCCAGCAGTGGAGACGCCGGGGAAAGGAGCAGAGGGTTCATCTATTTCTGAAGACGAGATCACTGAAGGCACGTGAGAGGATCTTGTCTCACATAGCATTGCAGCATTTGGTGGCATTTGATCATCAGCCCTGACTGGGGACACAGATCTAAGGCTGACAAGGTGCATTTCAGTCCTTGTACATTTCTTCATAGGTTACGGTGCTGTCAGTCTCCAGGACTCTGACTCAGTTATTCTGAACAGCTCAGTTTCTGCCAGTCTCAGAAAATTTCCACTCTTAAAATACAATTCTTGTGTCCATCTGGCTCTACTTGGCTATGTAATCGAGATGTCGTCTGTAGGGAGGGCCCAAACCAAGTAGACATCTCATTTTTCTACCCTAAGTTTTATATAGGGATTAACTAATGTTTAAAGATAGAAGTGGGGATACAACGATAAATATCATTACCAGCGGACCAGAGAGGGGGGTGGTGAATGTGTCGGAGGATCTTAAATTTAAATGTGAGCAATACTCTTTCCTTTTGAATCAGGGAGACCAGTGAGATGCCTGTGAGGTCTGTGTTGAGGAAGAAAATAGGTAATAGGTAAGAGATTACAATCTCAGGGAAGCTAAAGCCTAAATCATGTTGGAATATGATGTAATGCCCAGAGAATGGCCAGGATTCCTATTCCAGGCACAGAAACAGGCTCACAATAGGAAGAAGGACGCCGGTGGTGCTCCCTCCTGGATCCACAAACGTAGAGGACACAGGAGGGACTGGAGACCCCGAAGGGCAGCGCGCACTGTGGGAGAGCCGGGGCTGGTGTCACTTACCGGAGGATTCTCCCAAATGTACGGTCATGGCCAGGTGGGAACATGCGGTATCTGAATACTGGTGTGTTCTCTCCCACTTGGACCGGAATGCTCCCGAGAGGAGAAAACCTGAACTGTGCTGTGCCATCTGGACCTTGAGTCAATAAAAAGATAGATAAAATCCCTCAAAGTAACCTTGGCCCTTGGTTTACCTCCAGGGGCTCTGGTGAAACAGACGCAAATGGAGAAGCAACACCAGCCCAGACACACGCTCAAAGTCACCAAAGAGTGACAGAAGCCATTCCTTTTGGAAGTCTCTGCTTTTCCTCCTGCACTGATGAGCTTTGGCTAGAGGAGGAAGGGCTTTTAATGTGGTGCTTTTTCGAAAGTGAAATAAGCACAAGGAGAGATACTTGGGCGGTTACTAATGAAACCACCAATGGAAACGTCTACCTGGAAAAACACCTTCGCAAGGGGAAATGGAAGTTTCCGTGGGCCTCACTACCACCCCGTGTGAAGGGGAGCTGGTTCGAAGCTGCTGGCACTTTCACATAAGAAAGGGAAATGATAAGGCTTAGCCAAACAAGATTATATTTGGCTATAAAATATTTTAACACTCTTTTAATCAAACTCCTAAAGCAAGAAATCCATGAGAGACAATTTGAAATCAAACTTCAGAGACTTCCTCTTTGGCAAGAAATCTTAGAGAGCAGGTTTTTAGAATCTAAAAATATCTTATTTCCCCTTCAACATCGGCTTCTAATTTTTGTCTCTCCGTGTAGCAATTTCAGCACACACCTGAGTGATGCCCCTGCTGTCAGGATTCAGTCAGAATAGAATTGGGTCTAACATAGTTACTGTGTCCTCACAGGGAGGAATGAGGGCAAGAACACTCTCTAAGGTCTGTTTTATAAGGAGACTAATCCCATTCAGGAGGGCCCCACCCCCCAAAGTCCCACCATCTAATACCATCATGGGGGGAAAGGGAGGCTAGGATTTCAGCATATGGATTTGCGTAGGGGTTGGGTGAGGTCATTCAGTCCACTGCATTAACTCAGGTCCATTCCTTACGGTAGGGCTCCCTCTTGGTGGTGTACTTTCTGGAGGTTTTAACAAACGCGTAATCTTAGGCGTCCACAAGTACAGCACACTAAAGGGCCCACTCATTCATCTCTCCCAATTCCTGACAACCTCTGACTCTTTCACTGTCTCTATAGTTTTGCCTTTTCCAGAATGCCATGAACTTGGGACTACATACTGTGGAGTCTTTTTAGGGCCGCTTCCGACACTCGGTAATCTTCATTTAAAGATTCTGTTCTTTTTATAGGTTGTGTTCTCCAAAGCTAAGGATTCTTTTCATGGAAACAATGTTCTAAAATTTGGAAAGACATCATTCATTTTCCTCAACTCCAGTTTCCTCATTTGTAAAATGGAGATATTTTAATTTCAGTTCCCAAGAGTTTTCTTGAGCACTGAAAGGGATAATTTACCATCAGAAAAGTAAAGTGTTGGAAAACATCATTTTTTCTTAAAATCTCATAATGAATGCTAGGACATGGGGGATTTGTGGAGAATAGAAACTCAGATCATCCCTGACTTGGATGATCTAAAATACTTCTGGGTAAAGTAAAGATTTAAAAGGTCCTTCCATTAATCACCTGTCTTAATTTTTCCTTGATCTCTATTGTGACAGTGTTTATAATAATCTTACTCATCATTTAAAAAAAATACACATTTGGGTTTAGTCTATCAAAGATTTGAACAATGTTGTATAAATGTATCTATGTCCTTAGGTGTCAGAGGGTTGGAAGAAGCAAAAGAACTATATAATGTATACATTTTAGTCTTATCAATGCAGAATAGGGCTCTGTTATGTGGTGATGTTTGTTTTGAAAAGATTCTGTGGCATGACCAAAGACATAAGTAACAAGTATTAGTTTTCTCTATCTAGCACAATCAAGTGCTAGATAGCACTAGCTCTTTTTAGCTCTTTTTAAAAAACAAATTAAATATGGTTCTAGGAAAAAAAAATTGTACAACATGGCAGAAGACAGTATCTGCTCTTACTGCCTTCTAGACCATGCTTGGAGAAGGGAGCACGGTGTGTACTGGAAGGGCGTAGGGATGCTAAGCAAGTCTTACTCTTAAGGCTCAGACACGCTGGCCTGCTTAGGTTGAGGCTGGAGCAGAGATCAAGGACCTCCAGCCCCATCACAAGTTTGCTCCCAGGAACAAGCAACAGTGGTCTCCCTTGGATTGGCCTGGAGAGGCCCCCAGGAAGGGCATGTGTTCAGAGTCGCAGGAAGCTAGGGGGGAGCAAGAATATTGAGGTGTCCCCTGGCATGCCAGCTAGCCCACCAAGTCCATGGCAGGGACAGGTTATCTACAGAGGGGAGAAACTGCAGTTGCTTGAGATAATTCCAGAAACAACTAAACCCAGGTACAGACCAAATGGACCGATATGCCCACTGGGAGCCTGGCAGAAAAAGAGACATGCCCATTTCTGGGCAGAAAGATACCGTTTCTTCAGGGATGGATTTCTCTACCTGGCATAAAGTTTGTTCATGAATAAAGGCTATCAGAGACGGTCTCAGACAAACAAAAGATAAGAGAATTAATCATCAGCAGAGCAGTATCATACAAATGATACAGGAAGTTCATGAGACAGAAGCAAAAATACCAGATGGAGATTAACATGTACTGCAAAGAATGTGTAAAATCATCATTTGTAAATATAGGCTACCTAAATCAGATAGTTTTCTCATTTTAATCTTGTTAAAGTAATTAACCATTTAAATAAAAATAGTGATGGGGGTTTGTACTTGATGACACACCTAGAAATGAAATGTGTGACCAGGGGACAGGGGACGGGAGGTGACAGGGCAGAATGTCGGAGGACCTTTCATGACATTTCAGAGAACCTAATGATTTGAAGCTGGACTGTGTCAGGATATAGAAAACCCCAAAGCAATTAGTAAAATAACAAATCTAGCTAATTCATTCTTGTTAAAGGGGTTGCTTAATAAATAAAAGTTGAGATAAAATGGTAATGTAAAAATATATTTACTTCACACTAAAAAAGGGATGAAAAAATGGAGTGAGACGGAGATGGGACAAATAGTTGTTATTTAACCTAAAAGGCAGTTTTCTTTAAAACTTCATGTCACTACATAAAAAACTAATGAGATACTGTGTGGTGACTAACATAACATAATAAAAAATACATAAAAATATAAAATTTCATGTTGGATTTAAATGAAAACACCAATAATTATGTGACATAATACTGGCTTAAGCAATATACTTTAAGGAGGAGATTGTCAGATCGGACAAAACACCAGAAAGAACCCACTAGGTGCCATCAACGTGAAGAACATGGAGCATTTAAACACCAATGGATTGAAAGTGAACAGAAGAAAGGTTGGTCATAAAAATGCAATTCCCAGATAACTTAGATTGGCTATATTAGCATTAGGTAGAGTAGATTTCAAAACAAGAAAAATTACCGAGGAAGAAAGGAGACATTACACAATGATGAAGGGGTTATCACAATTCCAGCACAGAACTGGGAAGAAGAACGTGCACGTCGGAGGAACACGTGTTTGGGGAGGGGACTGCGCATCACTATTGTTTTTTTCCCAAGGTCCCCAGGTGATCTCAGTAACCAGGGCACACATGGTGACATCGACCTGCTTCTGCGTGGAAATCCCGCGCCGGTGGATGAGATGCAGAGCAGTGTGGGCATCACGCCACTGGCAGAGACAGAGCCAGGGTCAGGGTGCTCACACCCCGTCACAGGGCCGCCCCAGACGCAGGGGAGCTCTTTCCTATGAGCTGTCGCTGCCTGCACAACTGTATGTAAGCGTCAGGACGTCAGAGCAGAGCCCGATTGCGCTAACACGGTGACTCCAGGTATGCACTGGGGATGCCGGTCCCGTCCAACAAAGAGGCGCGTTACTTTTTCCTGAGCAACTGACGTATCTTTTGTGTCATATCCCAGGAAGCCCACAACCCCATTTCCAAGGGCCCAGGATTGCAGATCGTTGATTTCGTACAAACCTTTATCTCTGCAGCAGCTCGCTTTTCTCTCCCCATCGTTGCTCTTCGCAGAGTCCTTGGTTGTCTGGGTTGGTCTTGTCGATGGGCATGACGCTCACCTGAAGGCTGGTCTGGGGCTGGAGGGGCCTCTCCACTGGCAGCTCATTCACATGGCTGTTGGCAGGAGACCTCGGTTTCTTGTCACATGAGCCTCCCTGCAGGGCTGGAGTGTCCTTACGGTACCTTAGCTAGTTTCTCCCAGAGCACACAAACCAAGAGACAGCTATGAGAAAGCCATGTGCCTCTCATGATGCCGTCTCTGATGGCACACACCGGCACCTCTACCACGCTGGTTTTGCTATGGGAGTCCACCTGCCCCCTTCTTTCTAGGAGGGGACTATATTTGAGTGTCAACTTTAGGACATAGGGATCACCGAGGGCATGTGGGAGGCTCATCACCATCTCTCTACCTGCAAGGTGTTATGGTGCCCTGAACCAAGGAAGGCTTCACAAAAGATGTAGTATTCAAAGTAGAGCTTTGACATGCAGAAAATGGGGAATGAGTGTCACAGAGAAAATATATGGAGGAGAAAAAAATATAACCAAACATAAATAGGAATTACAATGCTGTTTAGGGTAACGGGAAATAGGACAACATAATTGGAGTTATTGGTGAAGAACAGAGGGAGGCAGGAGACAATGATGCTGGAAAAACAGGAGTCAAGTTGTGTCTCAAATATCACAGGAGGGAGGAAAGCTTGACAGTTAGGAGTAGAAATTATGAAATTTGTTTAAATAAGAAAGCAAAATCCCAAATCTCTTTTTGGAGAGACTGATGGTTAATTGGAGTGTAACGATCAACGTGGACGTTTGCTGGCTTCCTAGAATCTGGATCCCTCCCCACGGGACCCCCCCTTGTGCTTGATGGTGTGCTCTCTCTGGGGAGGTGGGACACCGCCAGCAAACTACCTGTCCTGAGGTCACAGCCGGTTCTGGGGGCAATGCCTAGCCTGAGCCGCCTTGATGGGAAGGTGCGTGAAGGTCCGTGAAGGTGACCTTGGAGGTGTGGACAGAGGGCAGGCTCCAGCGCGGCCATCCTCGTTCCCAACGGTTCACCTGAGAGCCTGTTGATACTGAGCCACCTGGCAGGGCCAGCAGAGGACTGGCAGCAACAGAAGACAGTCACCTGTCTGATTTCACCTGTCACCTTCACCGTCACCTGACAGTCACCTGACATCACCTGAATCCCTGGGTAAAAGCCCCACCGGAAAACCACCTTTTATCTGGCCTCCCCCCTAATTCGGTTTTGATTTCAGCTAGCCTGAGTCAGATTTTTGCTTGGATGCAAATGTCACAGCAAATACAGTTTTCAAATGTCATTGTGGAAGATTCTGCCCATCGCTGTCCTCCAAAGTGCATAGTCTCTATTGGGTTTGGTGGCTGAATGAAGGTACATGAATTTCCAGAAGGGAAAGTGTGACTGACTAAACATTACACATGTTTCTTCCCATAGTTACATGTGGTATCATGGTTTTCATGTATTATGATAATATTACTTTTATATTGTATATGGCTGTAGTTTCCACCAGAAGAGCATGCTGGCTCACTGTCTCTTGTGCTTCCCCCAGGTGCTCGTGCAAAGGATATTATCAGTGGGGGAGGGGTTCTGACTGTATTTATCAGATGCTCAGGTAGATGATCTAATAGGGAAGGGTCATGTGCTTAGAAAGAGATTAATCTGGTTACCCATCTGATGTTCCTTTAATATTTCATTCAATCATTTATTTATTACCCAGTGTAGTCAATCACAGTTACACACGTCTTCACTGAACTGTGCTGAGGTCCAGTACACAATCACTGTAACAGGCAGATGTCTCCTTCCCTCTCCCTCTCTCTCTCTCTCCTGTGAAAGCCGGTGACCCTCCATGCTCTGCACATTTTCTCTTTTCCATTCCACGCATCAGACCTCCTGAAAGTCTGACAGACAGAGGTCTGCAGAGGCAAGGCTGAGAGCTGGGGATGAGCAGGGGTGGGGAGGAGGCCCCGGCAGCAGCCTCAGGAGCCGGAGACAAACGCACTTTTCTGGCTTTCACATGCGGGGCAGAGTCACAGGGATGCGAGGGTAGCAGGAAGGTGTCTGACGAGCTCGCCACTCCGCATCTGGGGGCAGACTGACCTAGCTCCAGGGAGGCTGGTAACTAAGAGTTTTGTTTAAAAATTAAACAGCATTACCACGAGTCTTTCCATTGTGTCTTATCATCATTAATTCATATGTCTGTACTTATTTGTCTCCCTGATTCGCTGTGGGCACCTTCAAAAAGTCTGTGATTTTCTTTTGGACACGTTCTTCATACACAAGAAGAAAGGCTGAACGCACCTGGTGAGCGGTACCCAAAGGCTTTCTTGGAAGTTATCCAGCAGCTAGCCCTTCTGCCTGCAGACCTGCCTGGGATGTGAGAAAAACCCACGGCGTGCATTTCCAAGTCCTGTGTTAATTTTCCATAAATAAGCTTTATTTAACAGTTTGGCATAACTTTTTTATTTGTTTGTTTGGTTTTTTTTTGGTTTGGTGTACATAACTGACAGGTTGTTAATAACTCACTTGACATTCACCAATCCATGCTATTAGAAATGCATTTTATGGGGCACCTGGGTGGCTCAGTGGGTTAAAGCCTCTGCCTTCGGCTCGGGTCATGATCTCAGGGTCCTGGGATCGAGCCCCACATCGGGCTCTCTGCTCAGCAGGGAGCCTGCTTTCCCTCTCTCTCTGCCTGCCTCTCTGCCTACTTGTGATCTCTGTCTGTCAAATAAATAAATAAAATCTTAAGAAAAAAAAAAGAAATGCATTTTATGAAGTATTTGTGAATTTATAGACTCTTGCCTATGATGTGATCAATAGTTGTATTCTATGATATTTTTGTTTTCAAATGATTCTCATTGTTGATAATTCCACTCACAATAGGGTCACCTTCCCCATCTCCCAGAGGTATGGTTATTTGAAATTCTTCCATATTTGTTCTGTATTTCTCACTTTACCTCTGCAAGTTATTTTTATTCTGGTATTTACATGTTTCTTATTAGAACTGATGTTAGTCACCAGGAAACTGAGCAGAGTTTTAAATCTGTACCAACCGTTACATAACCAAGAAATTTTTTTCCCCGCATCAATCATTATATACATTTAGATTCTGCAGATCACTAAAATATCTCTATTTTGCACTTTTTCTACTGGAATCTGTAGAATTTCAATGCTGGTAAGATGACTACAAGGTGTATGAAACTTCGATTTTAGTCATTAAGAGCTTTAATAAAAATATAATCACAAACAAAACTTCAGCCTCATATCTCTTCCTTTTCTATTGCATTTTTCCAGTAGCAATTCTGCCCACACAGAGCTCAAACAGCTGCTTGATTTAGGTGACTTGCAGGGACGCGGTTCTGATTCCTAGCACCCCAGGAAAGAGCTCCAACGGCGGGTCAGTGACTGGGACGATGGGACAGAAGAGCTTCTCATGAGAAGAGGGTGAGCAATGTCACTCTAGCCTGTGTGCCTTTTCTCGACTCATAGTTGAACAGCTGAATGAGGGTCCAAGCATTAACTTGAGCTCAAGGGGGTTCCTGAGGTCTGCAGGCAGTCGAGGGCCTGATTGAAAGGCATGGGATTTAACTATCTCTCCTACAAACGTAGCGAGAGCAGCTGGCGTTGTTCCCAGACTGCTCTACTCTGAGCCGCTGTCCTGGAGAAAAGTCCAAGAGGAAGGTCACAGGGGCATTCAGTGTAGCAAGTGGTCAAGATGAGATCAGTCGGGTGCTTCACTGACCACGGCAGGCAGCTGCTTAAGGAGCGTGTGAGTCTGCCTCTAGCCCTCAGCAACATTTTCCTCGCTTGGAAAACTCTCCCGTGTCCTGCAAGGGTGCCAAGCAGCCGTGTTAGCCTCGGATCCCAAGGGCCTGAGCAGCACAGCCAGAAAGAGTGGGTCTCTTTCCCGACTGCTGCAGCAGAAATTCTGGGCATTTCCCACAGTTTGGTGTTTTGAACCCGCGTCCATGTCTGGATGAATCTGTTCGACTACCAGGACTGGATTGCACACGTGCCAAGCCATGGTGCCCGCCTGACTGAACCGCATGGGTTGAATGTAGGAGCAGGTGGTTCTCCAGAGGAAGGGGATTACGGGTGGGTGTGAGGCAAGGAAGGGCAGTAGATAATCACTGACCCGGAGGGCAGTCAAGGCAATACGGCTTCAAAGCTGACCCTCTTCACATTAAATGCTTATTTGCACTGATTCTGCAATCCATTTCCATTCCAAGGAGACCTTCACCCACTGTCTGTTACAACCTTGCTCCTCCGTGGGTTTGGAGGATTAATGGACTCGAGCCGTGTGGAGAGAAGACCGAGGTGGCCGTTGTCGGAGATGGAAATGTACCACTAAGAGGCAACTCAGGAGAAAATACGCCCATCCTCCCTCCCACCTGCGCTGAGAAATCATCAGAGTTACGGGGAGGACGTTGAGGCAGCCTGTGGGAGAGGGGACACCAGCTGTGGTGTGTGGTGAAGCTTGCTAGTGTAACCTCTGGCACTGTAGCCCCAGGGTCTTGGGTCACACTTGCTGGGGACCCCGTCTTACTCTCTGGTCGGGGGATAAGCTTGTCATTCTAAGCAGATCTCCACATCACCTTTTTTTTTAAATTTTTTTTGATTTTATTTATTTATTTGACAGACAGAGATCACAAGTAGGCAGAGAGGCAGGCAGAGAGAGAGGAAGGGAAGCAGGCTCCCCGCTGAGCCCGATGCGGGGCTCGATCCCAGGACCCTGGGATCATGACCTGAGCTGAAGGCAGAGGCTTTAACCCACTGAGCCACCCAGCCACCCCAGATCTCCACATCACCTTAAAAAATGCTATCCGTTATTAGATAGAGACAGTGAGGCTGGGTGGACAAGGGTTTGTGTGACTCAACCAGACAAGCAATGCCTTCTATGAAGGTCTGTTTTAGTGAGGCTTATTTCTTTATAGGGTGTCCACTGCCCTATACACCGACAAAGCTCCAAGAAGAGAGTAAGTATAAAAATACTAAAATTAATATCTTAGGCTTTCATGGTATGTAAGAAACGAAACCACCTGTTCTGTCATCATATATAAAATGTATTTAGGTCTTTGTTAAAAGAGGTCCTTTCAGTGTTCTCAAATATTAGAAACATTAAGTTCTTAAACAAACTTCATAAACGATTATGGAAAATTTTGATTATTTTTCCAGAAAATATAAAACCACAATTTAAAAATCTATATTAATTTTTTTTTATTTGGGCATTTCTCTACTCATAGAAATTTAAGTTTTAAAATTTTAATAGAAAAGAGGAATGATTAAAAATGTCTTTTATGGTAGTTAACTCAAATTCCCAAGACAAGTAATTTGACGCCCACGGAATGTCAACTAAACAAAACCAATTAAGAAGCTAATCAAAACTTTTAAGTGTTTTGTGTCTGCCTAGCTCTTAGAAATATAATGGGGGGGAATGTGATGGTGTGATTTATAATGAGAAAGATGTATATTTGGTCCTAGCACAGAGCCCCTAAAATCTTTGGAATTTCTTAGGTGATGAGAGCAATACTGGTGTCTCTTGTTATGTTAATGAGGTGACTTTCCCAAGGCACCTAAGGATGGAGGTGGTTGCCAGGGGGACCGACCCTGTGATGACAGGGTCGGGACTTTTGGTCCCACCCCTGACCTCCAGGGAGGGGGAAGGGTTTGGAGGCTGAATCTATGGTCAATGGCCAATGATTCCATCAGTCATGTTTCTGTAAAGATGCTTTCCTGAAAACCCAATGGATGGACCTCAGAGAGCTTCCAGGTTGGAAAACACGTGGAGGTCTGGGGGGACTGGCACCTGGAGGAAACAACGGAAGCTCCTTTCTCCATATCTTGCCTCACACATCTCTTCCGTCTGGCTGTTCTGAGTTACATCCTTTTGTAATGAACGTGATCTGGTGAGTTAGATGTTTCTTTGAGTTCTGTGGGCTGCTCTTGCAAATGACTCGAACCTGAGGAGGCAGTTGTTGGAGTCTCTAGTCCATAGCCAGTGGACCAGAAGTACAAGTGAGGACATGGGCTCGTGATGGACTTCGGGGGGCAGTCTCGTAGGGCTGAGCCCTTGCCTCGGCGGTCTGACAGCACCACCCTTAGAAATGGCAGAAGTGAGCACCCAGCTGGAGTCAGAGAGTTGCCTGGCGGTGTTAGGACGCTCAGCCCTCACACTGGAGTTGGCTGCATTATCCTAACTGGTGTCAGAATCAGTAGCTGCGGAATCAGAGGTAGAGCTGGGAGCAGGACTGTAGAAACTAAGAGCATATTTAAACAAGAAAGGAAAAAAGGTCTAAGCTGCACCACTATACTCGTATGATGCAGAGTAATGAAATTGGATATTATTTATCGAGCACTAGCTGTGTGCTAGGTACCCTGGTAAATGTATGCAGAGTAATGAAATTGGATACTATTGATTGAGCGCTAGCTGCGTGCTAGGTACCCTGGTAAATGTTTCACATATTTCATTGCATTAAATGTCTCCACTTTACAGAAGGAAGTGTCAAGCCGTGGTGAGGTCACACAGCTAATACATGAGAGACGTGGGGTTTTCACCTAGGGACTGTGCTTCCAGGGTCCGCTACAGACACCAAACACCTCTCT
Organism: Martes martes; assembly: GCF_963455335.1. NCBI lineage: Eukaryota > Metazoa > Chordata > Mammalia > Carnivora > Mustelidae > Martes > Martes martes. The sequence goes on along the minus strand of NC_137896.1, from coordinate 136,601,105 downwards.
CTGACAAGCGTGTATGGAACACGTATTCAGTTGGTTTCTGTACATGTTCAGTTTCAGCAATTCTACAGAACAGATGCCATTTGGGGTGGAATTATGTCACTGCAAAAGTCGTAGGCTAAAGTCCTAATGCACAGTACCCCAGAACGCATCCTCATTTGAAAACAGGGTCAGTGCAGACATGGTTTGTTCAGATGAGGTCGTCCTAGAGTAGAGTGAGCCCTTACTATGGTGTGGCTCATGTCCTTACCAAGAGGGGGGCTTTGACCATGAACACACACAGAGAATGCCACGTGAAGAGGAAGGCAGAAACCTACAAGATGAGGGACTGGGTGTTGAAGACGACCAGCAAACCACCCAGAGCAGAGCAGGGGCCTGGAACCTTTTCACTCAGGCTCAGAAGGAAGCAGCTTTGCCGACGCCTGGGCCGGGCTTCCGTCCTCCAGGCTGCGAGACCGTACGTGCCTGCTGTCTAAGGGCCCCGTCTCTGCTTTGTGATGGTGGCCCCAGGAAACTGAGTGAGAGGCTGTTTTCCTCCCTCCACCCAAAGGAAGTGAGGACTAAAACCGGCAAAACATAGACCCTTTAGCTATTTAAGGGTAGAACCCTTATTAACATTGAAGCCTTTTGGGATCCAAGGCCCCCACTCTTTGAAGTGGGATAGCACCAGGAGGCAGAGACCATCCCTGTCCTGGCGGTGCTTACAGTGGGCTGCACGCAATCCGTTAATCCTGGCAGGAAACAGTGTGTTGCCTGATACATATTTTCAATGAGAGTGCTCTTTCTTGATTCATATAGTATAAGAAAAATGTTTCCTTTTTTAAAGGACTGTTAATTATTTACATATTCAGAAACCTTCTGGTTTCCTCCTTCTTTGAAATAATTCTATACCATAGACATGTCTCATCGAGTAAGTCTGCACTAGAGGCTTTTGCTACTTGAAATGCACTCACGAATCTGGGTGTTACACATAAACAATGCTTGGGACACTACATCAAACACTAATGATGTACTATACAGGGACTAACATAACACAATAAAAAATAATAAATAAAAAAAGGATTTTGAGAACTATATGCCATTTCATTAGAGAATTGGGCATAATCTGCATTACCAGCTAGAGCTAAGAATCACTGAGTACCAACTTATGATTGTTTCATGTTAAAAAAATGGTGAAGAATAGAATCGTTTATTTATCCTGGATGAAAGTCTTTCCAGAACTCCACATTATAGAGTTCACAGGATAACCAAATTCCTTGAGAAACACTTAAACTCTTGTAACAAGTGACTCTAAGGTAAATGGCCAGTTACTTGAGGCATTTATATATCGGTTTCTAGTCTTTTAGAGAATTCTCTTATCTTTTTTTGTCTCCAACTCCAAGAATAAAGAACAAGCAAATTGATAATAAAGGTCATGAATGTTGCGTTTGGGTTAAATGAAAAATCCTAATAAAGATTTGAAAAACCCTGAGCTGCCATTTCCACTGTTCTCTTTATAAGAGATCTCTATCAGGATGCTTATAAAATGCATTTGTTCCGAAGTACGTGGTGAGACGCCCGTTTCACAACAAAAGCTGATGGCAGCACAGAGTAGGAGTAGAGAAATAAATGCTAAGATTATTTTTATGATGACTACATTAATTGCTTTCTTCACTGAAATCAATAAGGAAACTGAAATTTGAGGAGTGATGTAGGTCTGCCTCCTTCTTTGAGCATGACGGCGCACTTGTCAAAAAGTGTTCACTTGGCTGCTAGAGCTAGGAAGGATTTGATTCAACATTAGCTGAACCAGAAGCTTTACCTCTTAACGTGGGCAAGGATATTTCCCAAGCATCTTCATTAGCTGTGGGACAAAACTGAAGATGGAACAAATGTGAATGTGAGTGACATTTGGGTAGTATTACTAATGGGTTATGTTGAGAGAGGGTGATGTGAACAGAAATGTTATTGGATTATTTTAATGAACAAGCCACAGGAATAGATGTTATTTCAGTATTTGAAGTGTATCCTAAGGGACAGTTTACATATCCTGGGATTAGAACTAGGAACACTTTGAAAAACTATTAGGACTATCTTTATCCAAATATTACCAAAAGCCAGTTTCTTCAAAATTCCAAGAAAGGGGCAGGGCAGAAGAAACAGAGAGGTGGGAGATGGAAATTGGAAAATCTTGTTAACCCGGACAAAATATTTTAAACTCAGGATTTTTTTTCCCCCAGTGTGGCCATTATGCTTAAATATATCATCTGAAAAATCAATTAAAACACAACTTGTGTTTCTAGTGATAGATTTTCTAGATGCATGGAAAACTTCAATTTTTAGTATCAGAGTAGACTATCAAGATGTTTTATGCGATGAAAAAAATCTAAAAAATGTGGCAACAACCACTAAATCTAAAGTCCACAATTTGTTTTCGGGGAGTACCGGATTTTGCTGAGAAGATGCTGTAGACGTGCTTCAGAAAACCACGGTGGATGCGCTTTGGAAAAATAAACAGCCTTCAATTTTAAAAAATGTTGATTCCGACAGTATCAGATTAGATTTTCTTAAAATCAAATACTTTATGAAGGTATTTTTTGTGCTATGATGCGAATCTCCAGAAACTGTAAATATTTGTAATCATTTTTCTGTTTTCAATGTTTCCGTGAACGGGCTACACAAATCAAGACCATTATGATAAATTGGATGAGAAAGAGCCTGACTGAACAGAGCAGGCTTTTATGGGGAAGACCCTTAAAAAAATCACAAAGTGCTACAATTTCACAACAATTTGTTCTCTAGAATGGGGAAATTCCTAGTAAATTACAAATGCTCAAAATGGCTTTGAAGAGTCACTTGTGATTTTCAAGGCTGGGTTAGCTTGTCCCATTACCTAAATGACTGTTTGTGCCAATTAGTTAATTTCTTGTTATTAAATTAATCCTAATGGATTTGCTGGGTGATTTCAATTTTCATTAAGTCATGCAGGAAAAAGACAGAGAGAGAGAGAGAGACAGAGAGAGAGAGAGATTGATTCACAACCCCCAGCTCATGACACACAACATTTGCAGACACCTGTCCTTTATTATTCAGCCAAAACATCCCCATTTCTTCTATACCAATTATGTGACCATTTCTGCAGGCAAAGTAACAAAATTGGAAAGAGTATTTAAAAGAAGAAAACACTGGATCAGCCAGATTCTGGGGAAATAACATTTTGAAGAACATTAATCATAAAATTTAGAGGTAGTTTAATCATGTTGTTTGCATTGATGATTTTAAATATTTGCATTTGAATAATCAATAATCTCTCATGCTAGTTAAAACAAGAAAAGCAGATATTCTTTTTTTTTAAGATTTTATTTATTTATTTGATAGACAGAGATCACAAGCAGGCAGAGAGGCAGGAAGAGAGAGAGGAGGAAGCAGGCTCCCTGCTGAGCAGAGAGCCCGATGCGGGGCTCGATCCCAGGACCATGAGATCATAACCGGAGCCGAAGGCAGAGGCTCAACCCACTGAGCCACCCAGGCGCCCTGAAAAGCAGGTATTCTTAAAAAAAAAAAAGGTTTTTATTTATTTGAGAGAGAGAGAGAGAGCACAAGGAGGGGAGTGGCAGGCGGAGGGAGAAGCAGACTCCCCGCTGAGTAGGGAGTCCGATGCGGGACTCAGTCCTGATCCCTGAGATCGTGACCTGAGCCAAAGGCAGACCCTTAACCTACTGAGACACCCAGGTGCCCCCAAAAGTAGATATTTTTGATGAGAAGCTCATTAAATAAAGTGATTTCTGAATGTTCCTTTCAGTTAAACACTTCACTGCACATGGGGCTGGGAGATGAATATGAGGGGACACTGGCCAGACCATATTTGACAAAAAGAACTCAGACCACAGTCTCTGCTGGGATCATACACAAAAGACAAACCCCAGGCCTGCCATCCGTCCAAAGGTCTTTGCACTTGGTCGAGAACTGTCAACTTTTTGGTTCTGCTTTCAACTCAGCATCAGCTGGAGAAAGTCAGATGTTTCCTGGAGCCCCCCTCTGGCTTCCTCATGCCTCACAACTCTAGCTGATGCACACCCACAGCCTTCTGCCCCCTTCCTCCTGCATAAAAATGTTTCCCTCTCCCCTGCTTGCCCACTTCGGCCAAATGCCGCTTCTACAGGCCTCATGGAAGCATATTCCCTTGTTAATTTGGAAGGTACCTCTTTGCTAAAATACTCATTTACACAGAAGGTTTGTGCCTATCCACGCAGAAGGCTTGGTGGTGGAGGCGGGATTTGGGATGGCAGGTGCATGGGCAATGTAACCAGCAGTTACAGCTGATCTCCTGTGTGTGTCCTCCTTAGCCTTCTCACCCACCCATCCACAGGGGATCACTGGCTCCTTTGCCTTTAGGTGCCTGTCACACGTCTCTCTTCCATTCTTTCCCTAGAAGGGTCCAAGTTATGTTCTTGACTCTCTGTTACACACTATTCAGTTTTCAAATGTGCTCTCTTCTTTCAGATCTTACAGAATAGTCCTTCCCAGTCCTGCCTCCCTTCCCTATAATTCAGTTTTATTAGTTAAAATGTATCAAAATATACTTTTATTAAAATACAATGTAGTTCTTCCTTTACAACTGTGTAACAGTGCAAATCCCCAGCTGCCCCGCAAGGCGCTCCTCCACCATCGGATGTACCTCCCAGCTGTGGACCACACGGTGCTCTGTCACATCATCCGACGTACCTCCCAGCCGTGGACCACACAGCGCTCTGTCAGCAGAGTGAGCTCGTCCCCGAACACCGAGCCGAGTCTTCTCTATCTTACCTTTCGGATTCCTTCTTGGGATCCTGACATGTGCTTCCCTGTTCCTCTTAATCTGACCAAGAAAAGTGACAACTTGGAAATTCCTTGGGGCACCTGGGGGGCTCAGTTGGTTGGCAAGTGTCTAACTCTTGGCTATGGCTCAGGTTGTGGTCTCACAGTGGTGGGATCGAGTCCCATGTTGGGCTCTACACTTAGAGCAGAGTCTGCTTGAGTTTCTCTCTCCCTTTCCCTCTGTTCCTCCCCCTGACATTCTCTCTCTCTCTTTGGAATAAATAAAATCTTAAAAAAAAAAAAAAGAAACTGCTCATTGTATCTCTTATTTAAATCCTTCTCTTGAAATGCAAACCTTTCATGACCCTTATGGGACCTAATCGTGCCTCAGGTGGGCTAACAGACAGGTTCCAGCACACGCGCCAACGCATGTAAATGGTGCTGGTAGGTGGAGTGCTGAGTCGAGAAAGAGTCTCCAAAACACTGCACCTCCAGATTCTGCAGAAAAAGATAGAGCTTTAGTGATCCTTTACTCAAACGACTGAGATGTGAAAAAGCTGTAAAAAAAAAAAAAATGGTCCTTCATTTTCTTGGAACCTTTTTAAAGATCATGTTCAGTTAAGAGAGAATTTCTTTTTCTCACACTAATGGGGATGGACATGAAAGGATGGGGATGAGGATCGGGCACGATTCTGAAATCCAGTCTCCTGCCCACAAATATTTAGGCACTCACCAGGGTCTGGGCACTAAAACATACTTAATGCATAGATAATTCTTCTTTCTGTAGCAACTTACAAGGCAGGTGGGAAAGAACACATCCCAGTACCAGCAATGCTGGTGCCAATATCAGCGGGGGGAGGTGGCATTACTGTGACCAGTGAGACAGCTACTGTGTGCGCTGACATGCACTGGGAGCGGCTATGCTCACCCTGACCTTGATGCTGGGGGTCATGGATGCTGTTGTCCTGGTTCAGTGACTGAAAGTGCCAGGATCTGGGGACTCCTCTTATTGTGGGTTGTTTAGAGAGGTTTGCCCAAGGATTAACTCCATTACTTTTTCTCTGAAGAATAGACAACCAATTTTGACTATTGCCACGACTTCATGTGATAGAAGCAAAGACAGTCATGTCCACTTCAGAGTAACTGGGACAGCTTATTAAGGAACGGGTCCCATGATAGTCGTTTGCCAATGTCAGGACCCTGCTACCCCCTCCTCCCTCAACACAGAGGTGACATTCATGCTCGTGTTCAGCATGCTTGTCACTATGGGCTTCAGATGCGGTGTCTCATCCCTGCCTGGACAGCCGCTGTGGTCACACTTGGGCAGGCAAAGGGGATGAACAACTGTCCACACTTCCAGCATTCAGAAGGCGCTCTCTACAGCGTAAACTGAGCAGAAACAGGATCTGTTGCTTTGGACGCAAGGAAACAAAATCAACCACAAGGAGCAGGTGTGAACCTGAAAATTGCCCCCTATTATCTGTGCTTACTCGCACACTCGTACTTCACAGACTGTCCCCGGAGATTTCTTGGTTCCTGAATATTTAATTTTTTTATTATCTTTTAAAGATTTTATTCATTTGTTCCAGAGAGAGAGAGAGACAGCGTGTGAGAGCGTGAGTGGGGAGAGGTGCAAAGGGAGAGGGAGAAGCAGACTTCCCGCTGAGCAGGGAGCCCTACATGGGGCTCAATCCCAGGACCTGGGAATCGTGACCTGAGCCCAAGGCAGCTGCTTAATTGACACAGACACCCAGATGCCCTGGTTCCTGAATATTTTAGAAATGCTTCCTACTCGTACGCTTACGGCAAAGATCACAAAGGAAAAGGGTCTGAACCACTTTTGAGCCATGTTTCTTCCCCCACTTTCTGCCCTACACGAAGCGGCATTCACAGGGAACGTATCTTCAAGTATCTTCGTGTGGTTTGTGCATTGCATGAAGTATCCTTCTTACCAGACCCGGAGCAACGCTACTATGTATTGAATGAGTAAATTACCTTGGTTGTAAGACAACACGGGGCATAACGGCTTGCCTTTAACATCTTTGTGTTGAGTGAATATAAGCAGCAAATCAAACCCCACGGAGGCGCTTGAAGGGAATTTTATCATCAGGTTGAAATGAACGGCCGACAGAACCCCCTGTTTTACTGCCTCTACTCAAAGCTGAATGCAAGGCGCTGCCCAGTCTGTTTGCAGCAGACGTTCTGCCTCACTGCACCGTCCACCATAGGAAGAGATTCCAAACCCTTGAGCTCCAAGTGCTGGCATTTTAATAATTTAATACTTTAAAAAATGTTTGGATGTTTCATGTTTAATAGTGTAAAATAGGTCATCAGGCATTTTTTTGTTAATTCATAAATGAAATGTCAAGGCGAATTAATCACCATGTGGTGCTTTCCAGGGTGGTGGGCGGGGACTAGCTGACCCAATCATAGTGTGCAGCCATGCCCTTCATCATCATGGCTGACATGCTTCATCCTCCACGACACTCAGTCATAACCCCTCCCAGTGTCTCCAGACGGCCAAACAGAGAGTAGTGAGACGCCCTACCACAGTGACAAACAGAGGGTCGTAGAGTCAACGCTGTGTGCGGTGCTTTGCTGGACACTAACTCTACCGTGGAAGAAAGACTCACAGGGAGAAGAGAGGGTAGGACCATTCGTGTCGTATGTGCCAGGTGACGCTGGGAGGGCTCAAGGGATACACCTCCCATGTCCCTATTCTCATAACTACCCTGTGAGACAAGGCCCAGAAGTTTGGGTAACTTGCCCAGGATAGAGTTGGTAAATGTTTTGTCTCATCTTGGAACCCACACTTGGTCTTGCAAAAGAAATAAGGCATTTATCGTTGAGTGTGTACTGCCTGCCACGTACTGTTTTAGCTGTGTGAGCTACATAAGCAAATCAGACATAATCCCTTGTCCTCGTGGGATTTGAAGTAGATATGATAAGAAAAACTCAATTTTATGTAGTAGGAAGGGGATAGCAATTGATTTTTTAAAGAGATTTTGTTTATTTATTTGAGTGAGAACGAAAGTGAGAGAGATCACAGAGGGAGAAGCAGAGAGGGAGAAGACTCCCCACTGAGCAGGGAGCCCAGTGCCAGGCTTGTTTCCAGGATCTTCAGATCATGACATCAGCATCTGAGCTGAAGAAAGATGCTTACCTAACTGAGCCACCCAGGTGCCCCCAGTACTGGGTTTTTAAGAAAAGTAAACAACAGAACAGAGTAAGGGAGCCAGAGCATGGCAAGGAGGGTAACGATGGCTGGTCACGATTTTAGATAGAGATGTCAGAGTGAGACTCACTGAGGTTGCACAAAGGTATGAATTTTAAGGGGATGCCTGGATAGCAGGAAATTATTTTCATGGAAATGTGACAGCTGGGCCAGGTCTTGCATCATAAACAGAAATTCATCAGGTGGAAAAAGGGAATAATAGCCCTAAGGAGACTCAAAGTCATGAGGCTCGAAAGTCCTAGAACCCTGACTTCTGTGTTGTATATGTGTGTATATGTGAGCCTGTTTGAGACAGACAGAGACAGTGCAGAGAGGACAAACCTAAATCCTTTTAGACCATTGTCTGTTGAAAGTAGTGAGCTCCTTATTTCTTCTCCATGACACACATAATTTGGAGGTGATGATACTTTGACTGATGTCATGGCCTCAGCACCATGCTGGTATGTGTTTAACAATCCTCTCTCCAGAAAGGAAGACTCTCATTTGTATCAGTTGTCAATTTCCATGATGTTAACACTCTGACCATGGCTCGTTTGAAGCAATCAACACAAAAATCTCCAAGTGAGGTTCTGGGAAGAGATGTGCCATCATGTACTGTTACCATATTTCTTCCCTACAGATACAAAACATGCAAATAACCTAAAAAGCATAGATAACAGAAAGATGTGGTAAAATAATTAGGAAATGGTACATTTCCAATAGTTACTGGCTTTGTTTTTGATAGAGCTTATTTAATGAAAGTATATACAACTTATTTTTAAATAATTACTGTGTTTAGTAACTGATTTAAAAAAATCTTAAAAGTTGATGACCCTGACATTCATATGCTGCTGCGGCTGGTTCCAGCCCACCACTGGGCTGGCACAGAAATGAAGAGAATTCTTTTTCCCTAAGTCAGATCTTAAACCTTTTTGACCTGAATAAATTCCTCATTTCAAGGAAGCATGACATTCAGAGTGAGTTTCTCTTTGTGGGAAGATGCTTTCCCTAAACTGTCAGAGCCTGGTGGCTGGGCAAGACCATTGCCAGCTTTGATATAGTCCCACCCGTTGGTTTTGCTTTTTTTGCTTGTGCTTTAGGCTTCATTCCCCAAAAATCTTTTCCACACCAATGTCAAGGAGCTTCCTCCTCACGTTCCCTTTGGGAGCTTTGTGGTGTCTCGTCTTATGTTTAAGATTTTAATCCATTTTGACATATTTTTTGAGTGATAGAGGAATTCTGTTTTCTTTGTGTGGTTATCCAATTCTCCCAAACCCATTTGTTGAAGAGGGTCTCCTTCCCACGCTGTCTGTTATTGGCTCCTTTGACAAGTGGTAGTTGACCTTATGAACAGGGACTGGTTTCTGGGCTCTTGGTTCTGTCTGAAGCCCATAGCTGGCTGAATGGCCTCATTTGCTTCCATGTTTCTGGTAAGCCCATGCCAAAGGCAAGCGTGATTCTAGCACACCTAAGAGGTATATTTGGATAGTTTCTTTTGAAATACTTCCATATTTTAACTTTGAGGGCAGACAGAGGACAGCTATGGGGATTGCAATTTTTAATCCTTGGAAGATAAATATGCCACTGACACAGTAAAAAATGCTGATTTACCTGGTGCTTTTTTCTCTGTTTGAATGTATCCCCCAATATGAGGCACTGCCCAGATTCTCTTTTTAATCTTAAAGATATTAAGTTTTTTAATGGTGAGGGCAGCAGAATGGAGCCATTCTAACACCCAGTCCCGAAAACATGCTGTCACGGAGTACGATGTTGAGACAAGGGGAAGGAAAAAAACAATGCTTTGTTGCCTGTTTCATCACAAAAAGGAAGGACTCCTGAGCTATCTCTTCTGCCTTCTGAGCTACCCAAAAAGTCCAAGGAGAAAGAATTACTAGGAGTGGTACCAACGAATAAGACCCTTGTTCTCACATGAGCTAATGATTTCAAAAATTCTTATTTTGGCTCTTCATTTTGTTTTGTCCCCACCCCCCTCCCCCTTTTCCTGGTAAATGGAACATCACAGGACATTTTTCTTTTACCTAAAAGTAAGGGAAGAAACATGCTGCACAGTTATTTTTCCAAAATACCTTACTAGAAAAAATATCGCTCATGCATGATTGTGCAGTAATCTCTCCCTGCAACAGAGTGCATGTTCATTGCTTATCAAGCCCCACGAATTGTTTTAAGGGTTTAGTTTTTATTATTCAAAACAAATTTGTGAGACAGAAGGTATAGTCCATGAAAGTAGGGACTTATTTTGTTCTCAGTTGTAGAAGTTGAATGAGTAATTTCCTCAGCTCAATCCCAAATTCACAGTCATGGAAATGTACTTGGGGCCACTGATGACCTTGCTCAGAACTGGCCGGTTAAAAAGTGGTAGAGCGTGATTTAAATGGAGCATTTTTTGGTTTCAAAGCTCTTTCCCCAAAGTGCTGTGAGACCTCCATTGTGTCCACCCAGGGGAGAAGGTAGGCAGCATGTGGGACGCTGAGTTTGGTCTGAGGTCTAAGTCCCAGAGGAGAAGCTCAGTGACCTCAGCTTGGCTTGTTTCATCTTCTACAATTGTCACATCTGTCCTGGGAAAGTCAAAAGGTATTCAAACCCTTCATAATGTTGACATATACTGTCCACTTGTGATATTATTTTTGAGTAAAAACTGCAGAACGGCCCGTGTTCTCCCCTTTCTGGCATGAACGTGGTGAAACAGATATTCCGACATGCCCCGTGCACTAAGTCTGGTATGTATCGGGCATTCATTACGCCAGTCGTACGCACCCAACCTTAGACCAGTTGCATTATGTGAGCACCAGTCCGTCTTCTGTGTGGTACGTGTGTGCTTTCCAACATTCCCGAGTGAATTGTGCGTAGGATGAAGTTTGAGACTGACTACACTGGACACCACTGGACTGCATCACAGTAAAATCCAGTATGTTGGTTAGAGCATAATCTTTTTAGAAAGCAATGACTAGAGATTCTCTCACTGAAGGTTATCTTTCTCCCATTGATAGACAAGCTTCTGGAATTTGAGCCTTGGAAAGAATACACTGCCACATTGATATTCTATTCAGCTTTCAATCATCATGCTGAAAATGAAGGTAAAAAGGAGTGAGAAAATACCAACTAGTCATCTGAGAATTGCTTTTGGAGTCCAGTGAAAAAGCCGTCTTGCCTATGAGCAAAGCTTTCACTTGTTGTATGTTTGCTCTGTGCGCTCCTGACACTCGCCCTCTGCATCAGGTCTGCTGTCCACGAGGCCCACAGGTTCTCAGCAGCAGAAAGGAATGGGGTCGCCATGCAGTCTGTCTAAATATGGTTGTGCAACCAACCTAATTTTTATCATGAGAATCCATATCTTTTGAGTAAGAACGGGGCTCCTAGGAATACTTTCAGAACTTCTCATGGAATTTGGAAATTAGGAAACAACACTGAAAGTGCATCTGATTTTGATTCATCCCAGAGGTGGGGGCAGGAGGAGAATGACTGACATGGTAAGTAACGTTAAAGAGCTCTCAGTTGAACTGTAATATCAGATATTCAATGATTTTTTTCTTTTTTAATGTAAGTGCATTCATCTGCTCAGGCTCCCCTAAGAAACGATCATCGACTGGGAGGCTCAGACAACAGAGGGGTAGCTCCCACAGGTCTGGAGATGGGCAGCCCAAGACCTAAGCACGAGCAGACGGGACATCTGGTGAGAACTGGCCCCCAGCTGCAGAGGGCTGCCTTCTTCCAGTGTCCTCACACCCTCTGCACTCTCTCTTGTCCTATAAGGCAAGAATCCCAGCCTCACGACGTGATTTGACCTCAATTACCTTCCAAAGGCCTCATCAGACTTTGAGTTAGGACTTCAACATGTGAATTTGGGGAGGACACATTCAGTCCGAACGGTAAGTAAATCTCAAGTACTGTGCGGGGCGTACTCACCCCAGAGGAACTCTCTGTCGTTTGTCTGGAGTTCGAGTCGGCCTGAGCATGCTCTGTTTCACTGCGTGTTTCCCCGTTTCACATGTAAAAAGAGCCAACCAGGGACCAGGAACCTTAGATGCCAGTCCTGCCTCTGCCTGCCTGTGGGAGCTGGTGAGTCCCTTCACCCCGTGCTGCCTCAGCTTTGTCAGTAAAGGGGAATCCTGAGACCAGGGGAGACCCGCCTCGCAGCATTTTGGAGGGAGTACACCGTATAAAAGGGTTTGCCACTAACCAGACACCTGGCCCACAGCAAGCCCTCAGACCTCCTCCCCGACTGCAGGTTCAGTGTAATACGATGCACACTCATCTGTGCTCCCCGTAGCCAGCAGTCTGCGACTCCACCTCTAGCCAGGAACCCAGAGGCCCTGCGGGTCTCACAGCAGCACTTCCCGAGGCGTCTTCTCCGGAGAGTGTGGAGTGAAAGACCAAGTCCACATCCAACTCAACAGCGGGACGGAAGGGGCTAGGAAGAGAGAGCATGGGTAGGGAGGAAGGAGATATGGGTCGGAGTAACTGAAGGTGGGCTACAGGACCTAGGACAGTGTCCCTCGGGGCGCCAGACTGGGGTCCCCCAAGGCTGGGTGTCTGCAAAAGAGATTTTCAGTTTTTAGACTCTGCGGTTACAGTTATTAAGCTATGATGTAGAAGACGATATAATACAGAATATCATTTGCATATAACATGGAACATTGAATAATTTAAAAGTGGCATCGGTTTCATGGATGTACAATTTAGACATTTTCTTATTTCTATTAAATTTTTTTGTGACTTTTGCATACCGTTTTTGAAAGAAAAATGGGAAAGAAACAAGAAATTACCGTTGATACAACCACGCAGATGTGACTGTATCAATTTTACCACATATCCTTTTAATGCTCCTAAATACCCATATAGCTCTTTTTTTTTTAAGGCTTTTATTTGACACAGAGACAGAGCACAAGCAGGGGGAGGAGTAGAGGGAGAGGGAGAAGCAGACCCCCTGCTGAGTGGGGAGCCTAACATAGGGCTTGATTTCAGGACCTGAGATCATGACCTGAGCCGAAGGGAGATACTTAACCGACTGAGCCACCAGGAGCCCCAATATCCACCTAGTTCTTAATATTCAGATAAAGTAAAGCAGTGTGAGATTAAATGAACACAGTCTCCTGGCCCATTTTCCCCTTTAAATTCTTTGTTGAATGTTATTCCTTGCTAGTACATTTTTCCTCAATAACCTGTTTCAGTAACTTCAGATTACACGAGTTTTGGGGCCAAGGTCCCTAGTTTGAGAACAATCAGGTTATTTTCACTTCACTTCTGGTATTGTAACAGGGAGGTGAAGACCACCCTTCCATAGGCCTTTGCACACATTCGTGAACACTGACTGAGCATAAATTCATTACAAACCTAATCACCGTGTCAGAGTGTATTTAAAGAATCTTGATCCTTCCCAATGAGTCTTCCCAGCCTTGGTTTTACCGGTTTTACCATTCGTCAGCACTGCCGCTGCCCGCCCAGCGTGGTCAGAGAGCCAGCGTGGAAACCCCGGTGTCCAGCCTGCCCCAGCCCTACAGAACCAGAAAGAGCCTGCACGTCCGGGGATGTTTGGAAGATTTGCAGGGATCTGGCTGTCAGTTCCAGAAACCACCGTGTTACACTGGAGCCTCCGAAGCATGAAGATTTTTTTTTTTTTTAACTGTCTTCCTTTTTTGCCGGAGGGGAAAGAGAACCGGGATACAGAGATGCGAGACACTGGGTTTCAGACCCAGGGAGGTGGGATGCCGTCCTCAAGCTGAGAAGCACTCATGACGGGGTTGAGTCACCCGTCCCCAAATAGAACGGAGGCCTGCGGCAGAGCTGAGGTAAGCACTCGTGGGGGGCGTGGGAGGGGGCGGTCACACCTGCACCTCCTCTAATTCTGGCTCAGAGCTGCTCCGTCAAGGAGGACCTGGAGTCCAGGAACAGCCGGACTCAGCCGGCCGGGCTGGGCGGTGGGAGTGGAGGCCGGCCGGCCTTCCTCTCCCTCTCCCTCGCTTGGGTTTTGTCAGTGGCCGTGGGTGGTTCCGCGCCTGTCACCCGAGGCACGGACTCAGGTTAGTGATCTCTAAGATGCGTGTCTGTTCACCCCAAATCCTACCTGCACGTCCAGGACGGTGATGTCACCCACGCTTCCCCATGAGAGCCGTGACCACACCACATCTCCGAAGGCTCCCAACTCTGTACTGTTCACTGACCAGCTTTAGGGATAAAGTGGTCGTATAGATCAGTTTTCTCTGGCTCAGAAATGCTGAGGGAGAACCTGGGGGTTTCGGGGACATGCAGCTTCTGATTCAGCAGCTGCAGGCAGGGCCCGAGGGTCTGCGTTTCCTCCAAGCCCCAAGTGTTAGGGAGGGTGCTGATCTGAAGACCCCTCCTGAGAGCTGGGGGCGGGCAATGAAGGCCCAGAGAGGTCCCCAATCTGCGTCTCCCTCTTCCTGCACTTAGCGACGTCCTGGAGGAGAGACTTGCCGTATTCACGAATCTACTGTAAATGACACCTTTCTTCTGAATTATGCACTTCATTTATGTTCTAATTTGGGAAGCAGCATTTCAAAGTAAAACAGGCTTGTGCTTTTGATCCATGTAGATCCACGTTCAGATCTGGACTCTGCATTCCCAGCTGTGACTTTGGATGTATTAAAAGGCCATTTCCCCATTTTGCTCTGTTATGTAACAGATCTGACTCCCGTCTCCCTGCACATCTCCCCGCAGAGTGCCTGCTTCCAAGCAATTGGAACCATCCAGTGGCCGGAAGAAGAGGGCAGCCTGCAGTGGGTGTTAAACGTATGCCACAATGGTGCATGGAAGAATCACGCTGTGTTAAAACCAGCCATATAGATCCCCAGAGGGAGAGAAATTTTACTGTTTTTGACACAAGATGCATTTCTTCTTCACCCACTTCTACGAGATGTAATATTGCAAACAGTCCTGCGTGTGGCACTTTTCTTGGATGTCAACCTCTTATATTTTCCTGACCATTCAATACACACTGCCCTGGACACACTGCTTTGTGTGGGTGGCATTGGGGGAGGGAAAGGGTGTAGCAGCTATCATCAGGCAATGTAGGGTGGTGGCTAAGGCGTAGCACGCTTGGGAGAGTACATTACGAGGGCCACTGAGCATCCTGGGGTACTCGGCATGGAACTCATGGACATTTCTGTCTGAATCTAAAAGAACTAGGCAAGTCCAGTTGCCACCAATACATTTTCCTTATTCATCTTTTTCTTCTCTGCTCTTTCTCTGAAAACCACTGTGATTGGTGCTGCTTGCACGGCACACAGACGTGATGTTGCGCCCAGTGGTGCAGCCCTTTGTGTGCACTGGTGGTCCCATCCATGTTCACTATTGGGATCAGGCCCTGAACGTTGGCCCCATGTTCAGTGATCCCTTACTATATGAGTCAGCACATGCCTGTGCTTTTCACAGACAGTGAAGGTCAAATAATTCTAGTATTGGAGAATAATTGTCTATGGCAAGTTAGAATTTTCTGATACCTGAGGGTTATGCAACAGCTCTTCCGTTTTTAACTGGAGGTTTGGGGAAAAAAAAAATCTAAAATATCTTTAACACATTGACCTGTTTTAACGATTATAGTATAGGTAAAGCAAGCAAATTTGACTTGACTCTGGATTTTTCCATGAATTGTCATCTACTTTTTGGCATTGTTCATGCCTCAGATTATGACCTAGGGCAGCAATCTTATAGAAAACATGAAGGTACAGATGGGTTTGTATTTAGGCTGAGAGGCACTTGGGTAGTTTTGTAAGCTTTGATTAATTCATTATATGGTCTTCAATTCCTTTTACAAATATAGTACAGAAAATATTTGCTTAATTAAAGGTTGTCCATAATGATGCCATGACCCACTTGGATTTTGATATGTAAATATTAAAAAGAAACTCTTCTAGCATTAATCGCTTTCACATGGGTTTGTTACCCAAAATCTTCTTCATTGAATCTGTGCATGATCTTCCCTTTGGCAAAATCTTGCGATGGGTGATATAACAGTCATTAAAAACTTTTTAGAATTGTTGGGCATAAAGTGCATTAAATAATCGCAATTCACTGTTCTGAGAATCTATGTTTTAACAATATAATTAGACAGATTTATAGTTTTTTGCTTTTGAACACAGAGCATTAGACCCAGTGATGTTCAAGAAACGTCCTTCTTCTTGTCTTGCAAATACTATTTGTAAGGTCATAGCATAGTACTTCTTAGGCAATATTATCGAACTAACACTGTTTGCGTGGATAACAAGACCCTTTCAGATCTTGGCAGTGGGTCACAATCTCCTTTCGGAGACTGCTGTAGACTTGACTGCCAGTGACTTGAGATGTATTCTTTCCTATTGAAGGGTATATACTTAATTTAAAACTTTCAAATATATATTTGAAAAATATTTGAATGCTATAGAAATATATTCTTTGAATGCTGTTAAATATCAAAAGCCATGAATCCAACAACGCCAAAAATAGGAAATAATTTATTAATCAAATTCAGAAATGAATACTAATTGAGCTGTTAATAAAAGTTATAGCAGTTAACTATTTCCTAGTATGTGTCAGGTACTATCTTAATATATATTTACACACACACACACACACACACACTCATAGATTCACTTAAGCCCCTTACCAGTGCTATGGTGTGGATATGCTGTGGTTATCTCCATTTTATAGATGTGGAAACTGAGGATTGGTTTATGTAAGTCGGCCACGGTCATCATCTAGCAAGTGGTAAATATGCTTTAAATGCAGACAGCTGACTATAGGTCCAGCACTGAACCACCGTACTAAACTTCTTTATGTAACAGGTGATTTACATTAAATTGTTTAATCAACCCAACGACCATGAAATTGCTCTAATTGCATTCAGTTTCTAGATGCACTATAGTGACTAAAGTTATAAGAGGTTGAGTAATCAGCTTAATGTATAGTTAATAAGGGGTTCACCTGGAATTCATACTTCAGAGTCATTGTCAATAGATCCTACTCTTGTTTTAGTCTCATGTTTTGCCTTCAACAGTAGCATTCATATCTGAGCCTTTATGTCTTTACATTTTAAGGCTAAATGTGTAGATATAAAGAGGCAATGAAGAACCTAGGTTGCTTTTCTTTTCTTTTTGAGATTTATTTTTTATTTCAGAGAGAGAGAGAGAGAGAAGGGGGAGGGGCAAAGGCAAAGTGGGAGACAGAATCTGAAGTGAACTCCCCACTAAGTGCAGGACTCAACACGGGCTTTGATCCCACGACCCTGCGATCATGATCTGAGCTGAAATCAAGAGTTGGAGGCTTACCAACTGAAACACCCAGGTGTCCCAAGGTTGCTTCTCTAAGTTGGCTTAGAAGTACAACTTAATTCATTAAAAAAGTGGGGGAGACTTATTAATCTCAAATGTTTGAATTGGTCCAGGGAGAGCCAAGATTCAAGGCATGTGCTTTGAAAACAGCAGGAGACCATCCAGAGGTGCTGGATGGTGGAGAGAAATGGTTTTCTTTGTACTTGCTTATCTTCTCATGTAGTTTAATTTTTGACATCACCAATACATAATGCTGGTGGTATTTTCCAAGTTGTTTAGACATCATGTATTCTTACAGTAAGAAAATGATGCACATCAGATATTTAGACGTTTGGAAACATTCCTCACAAATGTGAGCATGCAGAGCATCTGAGGGAAGTGGACTGCCATTAGCATTGGGTTGGGAATTCATGGTCACTGACACTTCCTTCAACACCTGCAGTTGGCGATATGCATTTTCTCAGCCATTTTAGGCTTGATGTATTTCAAAGCTGAATCTCTGAGGCAAATTCAGTGACCTATGGTTGAAGAATTGAAGTTTGAGCAAGATGATGAGAAAGTTGTAGATTGCCTTGAAGGAGAGCGAGCCGTCCGGCAAGAAATTGTTTTAGAACAACTTCAACTAGTTTCTGCTGGTGGAATATGGTTGACCTTCAATTTATTTTCATTCAAGGCAGATGTGTCTATTTTAAGGTGTCCGCTCCAGAAAGACCCCAAAGCAACTGGATTTGGGCTTTGAAAAAATTCAATCTAATCCATCAGTGTCGATTGG
This sequence comes from Martes martes, assembly GCF_963455335.1. Lineage (NCBI taxonomy): Eukaryota > Metazoa > Chordata > Mammalia > Carnivora > Mustelidae > Martes > Martes martes. Next base: position 136,583,062 of record NC_137896.1, on the reverse strand, counting down.
AGCTTAAACTCCAGTGTAGAATGTGTATGTGTATAATATAATTATATATAATATATTTTTCTTTTTAAAAAATAATAACTAAAAAAAAACTAGCTTAGCTTTTTCCCACCTCATACTTTTGGAGGCACATTCATTTCTAGGAATGTGAAAGTCTTCAGTGCATGAAGGCATGGGACTGTGGTGTGTGTGGGAGAGCAGCCACCACCAAGTTAGAGGCTGACATGGGAGTAGTGTCCTCAGGCAGAACCCATCTCACTGATAGCAAGTTCATACAGAAAAGACCATGACCTATGATTCCTGGAATATTTCCCTATATAACAAATGGTGGGTGCATCATGAACTGATCTAACCCTAACTCTCTGAACCGCAAACACTTCCTTTCCTTTCCATCTCAGCCCTGTGTTTACTCACGTTTTCCCCAAATTTCAGTGTGTCCTAGCTTGTGTCCATTGTTTGCCTCTTCTACTCTCCCGTCTCCCCCTAAAGCCAGAACAACATGGGTAGAAGACAGATCCAAACCAATTTTCCTTCCTCATCTCTAGTCATTCCTCATTGTTCCCAGGACAAAGATCTTTCCCTACTTTAGGATAGTCTAACTCCTCAATCTCACCTAGAGTGTTTGAACTCATCACTTGGCCACTGGTAACTACTACCTGTTGTCTCAAGAAAGTAGCTCCTTCAAAGTGGCTGCACCAGTTTGCATTCCCACCAACAGTGTAAGAGGGTTCCCCTTTCTCCACATCCTCTCCAACACGCCAAACTGTGGAAAGAACCAAGATGCCCTTCAAGAGATGAATGGATAAGGAAGATGTGGTCCATATACACTATGGAGTATTATGCCTCCATCAGAAAGGACGAATACCCAACTTTTGTAGCAACATGGACAGGACTGGAAGAGATTATGCTGAGTGAAATAAGTCAAACAGAGAAAGTCAAGTATCATATGGTTTCACTTATTGGTGGAGCATAACAAATAATATAGAGGACAAGGGTAGATGGAGAGGAGAAGGGAGTTGAGGGAAATTGGAAGGGGAGGTGAACCATGAGAGACTATGGACTCTGAAAAACAACCTGAGGGTTTTGAAGGGGCGGGGGTGGGAGGGTGGGAGAACCAGGTGGTGGGTATTAGGGAGGGCACAGATTGCATGGAGCACTGGATGTGGTGAAAAAACAATGAATACTGTTACGCTGAAAATAAATAAAAAATTTAATTTAAAAAAAAAAAAAAAAGAAAAGGAAGTAGCTCCTTCAAACACCAAGTTCTCTCAGACTTCTTGTCCTTACCTTGATATCACCATCCTCTCTTCCTCAGAATAATGAACTTCCTCAAAAATTTTTACACAGCAGAAATTTCCAGACAGAGAAAGCTCCCTCTGTTTCTCTAAAACTTATGTTTGCATGCGAATTTTCCCATTGTATGGTTATTTTTCCTTGGCATACTCTCTTTTATTTGGTATAATGGAACTCAATAAATGAGTAAATAAGTACTTTGCATATAAGAAATATTATAAAACATTTTGAACAAATAAAATGTTGAATAAGTGAACAAAAATAATTATACATGTGCAGATTTCAGTAGTTTTAATATGAACAGTTTATAATATTTTTATTTTGAAATATTAAACTATGGTATAGTTGCAAAAACTGTACAGAGTTCACACGTACCCTTTGCCTAACTTCTCATGTTAACATATAACTAAGAAATGAAATAAGAAAGTCACACTCCCACCATAACATGAATTAATCTATGGGTTTTTTTTAATTAAATTTTTTATTTATTTTCAGCGTAACAGTATTCATTGTTTTTTCACCACACCCAGTGCTCCATGCAATCCATGCCCTCCCCAATACCCACCACCTGGTTCCCCCAACCTCCCACCCCCCGCCCCTTCAAAACCCTCAGGTTGTTTTTCAGAGTCCATAGTCTCTCATGGTTCACCTCCCCTTCCAATTTCTATGGGTTTTGTTCAAATTTCCCTAGCTCTTTCAACCAATAGCTTTTTTTCAGTTCCAAGATTCAATCCATTTCCTTCCACTGCATGCGGTCATCATGTGTCCTTTATCTCTTCCAATCTCTGACAGATTATTGGTTTTTCCTTGTCTTCTATGACCTTGACAATTTTGAAGAATTGTTTTATGGAATGTACCTCAAATTGGGTGTGCCTGATGTTTTCTCATAATTAGGCTAACTAATGGGTTTTTGAGATGACCGCTGATGACACAGATCACAGAGGTGATATGCCCTACTCATCACTTTAAGAGTGGTATTTAATGTCAAAGTGACTTATTTCTGGTGACCTTTATTACTTCATTATATGGTTTCTGTCAGATTTCTCCACTGTAAGTTTACTGTTTTTCCTTTTCATACTTTATGTGCTAGAAGCTGGTCACTAAGGACAGCTCAGCCCAAAGGGAGGGAATCCCATGTCCCTGAGGAGGAATTATGAAATATTTGTAGACGTACGTTAAAACCACAACAGCAGTATTTTGTGGGAGAGATTCTGAGGCTATGAAAATGTTCTCTTTCTCCTTGCAGTTTTGTTCCCTAATTATAGCATTCATTAATAACTTTGCCAGCAGTAATACTACTATGCTGTTCCAATGGTGATTTTCTATTTCCCTCATTCTTTCTACATTTATTTATTAGAATTCTTCTATAAAATAGCATCTTTTTCTTTCCCACTCATTTATTTATTCAAGCACATGTTCCTATTGTCTGGACTCTTAGGTAATTTCTGATTCTCGGGGTAATAATCCTACATGATACTATTACTTATTTTGTTGGTTTAGTTGGTCCACCCTTGTGACTGGGTGCTTTGCTCTGTCAGGCTGCCTGGTGTTACCTTTGATACAGCCCCTCCTCTGCTCATTAGACTTCCTTTGTTTTCTGGTTGCCTGTCCAGGTACTCCAAGTTTGTCTTGTGTTTTAAAGTCAGTCTTCGTTTCAAGAAGCCCTAGTTACCTTTTATTGGAAAAATGGTATTTAGAAAACAAGATTTGAATAATGAGTGTGTTCATTGCTGCTTCTAGGTCCCTGACTGCAGACAGCACTGGGGAGTATATGTCTGTATACCATCCTGTGTATTCACACATGTCTACACTGAGGTGAGCTCCCCGGGATATCAAGTTAGGGCAAGTGCCATTTAACTTTCTATTTATAGATAGTAAAAGAAACAGGAAGCCATATTTATATCACTGATTCTAATCTAGTACCATAAGCCTCCTTGCTTATTTGTAACTTTCTGTCAGTGAGTAACTAAGCTCTCATTTTCTGCAATGTAGTTATTTGTTTAATCATAGTTTCAAACTTGCTAATAGGTACCCCAGGAGAGGACAGTTTACCAACAAGTGTAGAATGTTTGTGTACATTTCTTTTGTCTTCACTCTTTTAAAAAAGATTTTATTTATTTATTAAGAGGAGGGGCAGAAGGTGAGGGAGAATCCCAAGCAGACTCTGCACGGAACATGGAGCCCTACATCGGGCTTGATCTTATGGCCCTGAGATCATGACCTGAGCCAAAATCAAGAGCCAGATGCTCAATTGACTGAGTCACACTGGCACCCCTTGTCATTATTCTTACAGTATGAGGAAAAATGGCCAAAGTTGTTTTGGCTGGCTTCCCCCCCACTAAACTCCTTAGTGCAGTTATGTCCTATATTTACAATAATGTCAGATTTATTTATAGCAGACTGAGCTCTATTCTAAGTTCCCTGAAATCCCAGTTTAATTTCCTCTATTTGCACACAGGAAATTCAGCTCTTATGTCTAGATGTTCTAGGTGTTTGGACAAATGAATAAACTCATAGACCCACTACCCTAGTCCCATGCAGGATATCCCATCACCTACACTTTACTTTGTGTTTTCTGTTTGTTGTCAACTATCTTCTCTCTCCTAAGCTAAGGATGCCATTCATGTTCTCTCATGAATTTACAGCTAGTTCTTTTTTATATCTGAATAATATTCTATTGTTTGTATATATCATAGTGTCTTTTTTCATTAACCCATTGATATCATCTAGATTTCTTCCAACTTTTGATAATCATTAATAAAGCAGCTATAAACATTATATATGTTTTTGTGTGAACATGCATTTTTAAATTTTTAAATTTAATTTAATTCATTTATTTGTAAGAGAGAGAGAGTGCATGTGTGCATGAGCACAAGTTGGGGAGAGGGACAAAGGGACAAGCAGACTCCCTGATGAATGGGAAGCCCAGTGCAGGGTGCGATCCTAGGACCCTGAGATCATGACCTGAGCTGAAGGCAGATGCTTAATTGACTGAGCCACCCAGGTGCTGCTGACACACATTCTTTAAATTAAGCATATTTTTTAAGATAAATTTCAGAATGACAGCAAAATTGAAAGGAAGGTACAGAGAGTTCCCAGATAGCTTGGTCCCATGTGTGTTCCTGTTCTACCCAGAGGTATAGACGTTTCCTCCTATTTCCTTCTTCCAACTGCACCAAAGTTCCACAGTTCTCTAAGGTGACAGCTTTTAATTCTTCTTTCCTAGAAAATTGAGGTCCCTGTTTCTTAGGGGAGAAAAGGAGAGTGGGTCTGAGGAGAATTTTGATCTGGGCTGATGTAACCCTTCACTTGTGGGCAACCTGTAAACTTTCTTAAATTATTCCCATCTTCCACATGTAGAAAAAGCCTGCAGATGGCAGAAAATGTCGTGAGGAATGGTCCTTAAGAACTTCACCTCCCCCACCCCCATGATAGCTCACACTCTGCCTCTAAGAATTTATAAAAATTTAGCTAAATTTTCTTCCTGGCTTATATGCTATCTGGCAGGGTATGACCTGGGTTTGCAATCACTTGGGACTTGTTTCTTACTGTGGCTACTGTCTCTTCTCATAGTTTCAGTTAGTTGCTTTTCAGTTTTCTGATGAATTCAAGAAAAGTCATCAAAATGCATTTTTCCTGCTTTTTGTTGTTGTTGTAAGGGGGACAGTGACAAACTCTTTTTTTTTTTTTTTAAGATTTTATTTACTTATTTGACACAAAGAAATCAAAAGTAGGTAGAGAGGCAGGCAGAGAGAGAGAGGAGGAAGCAGGTCCCCTGCCAAGCAGAGAGCCCAATGCGGGACTCAATCCCAGGACCCTGAGACCATGACCTGAGCTGAAGGCAGAGGCTTAACTCACGGAACCCCCCAGGCGCCCTGAGAGTGACATACTCTTCAGTTTTCTCTATCTCTGAGCTGAAACAGGAAGTCCGTCAGCAATTTTATTTTATTTATTATTTTTTTCCATCAGCAAGCTTAATTTTTTGAAGTGAATTACAAAATACTTTACTTGGAATCCACTTAGGAAATGATTTCATAGATTCCCTACACTAAACTAAATGTCACGGTGGCCATCTGTCAGTAATAGAGGACGCAGCTCTTCAGGCGTTCATCGTATCGCTAGCGTCTAGAACAACAGATTCTTAAACATTAGGTCCAAAGGATCCTGAGGGAGTCTCTGTTTCCAGGTTTGTCTTGGTTTGTAGACTCCATGGGGAATTTAGTGCATCCACTGTCTTCTTCTTATAACTGATTTCAAAAGGGATGTAAAGATATGTATGTCACCCTAACCTCACCAATCATGATATTCTTTGTGGGCAATACACAAATTATAAAAAGTGTTGTGGAAAGAGATATTCAAGGTCTAACAATAACAAAACACCTTGTAGAAGCATAGTCTACACGTCCTCTTGCACCTGCTGTGTAATTTCTCTGATTGCTTCCCCATCAGAATCTGTTTCTGTGATGACGGCCCACTACTGAGAGTGGTTGTTCTGTGCAGCCATTGTCCAGCCTTTGCAAGGGCATGCCTTTTCATACCTTCTAACTTACACCCTACTAAAGGACCCGGAAAGAGAATGGTGTCCCCTGCATGTGTTAGACAGCTTCGGGTGAGGGAGAGGACGTCGCACATAATCCCAGCAGGTGCACACATCGGTGGCGAGAGTCTACTGACCACAAAGGAGAGAACAAGACCAATTATTTAATTCAGATTCTAACCCATGACTTCCAAATCTTAGTCCAGTGAATTTCATATTAAATCAGACTGCCTAAAGGATTTTTTCAATTTTTTTCCCTTTTAGATGATTAAAAAAAGCCAATGCTCATGTTTAATGAAGCTTCCAGCTACATTTTAAACTGAGTATGTATTCCATCTCAATTTTCTTTGATTCCGTCTGAGTCCATTTGGTGCTATTATCCACAGATGGACAAAGCTATTTTCTATAGCTGATTTCACTTGTGATTCTGCAACCTATTTGCCTTCCTTTCTCCCTCTAAGTCTTAAGATTATGTTTTTCAAATATCTTGCAGTACTTGTTCATCCTCATTAACACTAACTGTGTACCTAAATGGATAGCAGCACCATTTCCAAAGAATCCTAACTGGGGATCTGAATTGCACTGGTCTGAAGAGAAGTAGATAGCTTAAGAAGAGCTCCAAATGTTCTTTTCCCAGGTTATTATCCTAAGTAGGTCAGTGGTTTTCAACAGATGTGGTAAGAATCATTGAGGTGTCTACCAAGTAGATCCTCAGGCACAACCCTAAACCTACCCAGTCAAGATCCCTGTGGGTTAGCCCGGAATTTGCAGAGATGCTCATAACATCTAGATCATCCTCCCCCCTTTTTTTTCCTTTTCTAGGCAAAACGGACTATTCTCTACTGCACATTTAAAATGGTAAACATATTTTTCTTTTTGTTTATTTCCCTCTTGGAAGAAGATGCATTTGTTTTTAGCTTTTTAAATTGTTTTCCACACATATTAGGGACTATCTCGAAAGTGGTAAAACTTTATTTTCACATTTTTCAACTACAAAATACCTTTTGACAGTATGAGAACTCCTCTATATCATAACTCACTAATCTAACATTGCAATGATAATCATTCATTTGGATTTGAGGTTGAGGTCTTAAGGGTTTTTGTTTGTTTGTTTTGTTTTGTTTTTACTGAAACTCAGAAAACTCAAAATATACCTACTAAAATAGGTTATGAGAATTTTGAGGGCTTTTAAATCACTTAAGCTTTTGTCCATTCTTGGTAATGTGCCAGATGTTCTTCCTTGAAATGGAAGAGAAAAAAAGGAAGAGATCCCTAGCATGAAAACCATAAGGCAAACAGAAACACCTAACACGACATACCAAGAAGGCAAAGTAAATGAAAAACACAACGTCTGGTCAAAGGACTGGAATGTCAAGTATACGTTTACTGATGACTCAGAGTCTTTCTTTTTCTTATGGGGATAAAGAAGTGGTGATAAATAGAATCATTTTTAGTTGGTAGTTTGGCAGACAAAGAAATGGGCAGTCATGCACCTGAGCTAAAAACCCCAGGGAAAACTTGAATGGATACATGTGAAAATAGCGTCCACACCACTGTTACACTAGCAGGGACACTGAAAGGTTAAACCCGATCGGACTGAGGTAAGCCACAAGGAAGGAGGCTTCTTCCCAGCAGAGCAGGTGTTGTTAAGATGAAGCACTTCTTGAAGGTTGTAGAACTCAAACACTGCGGGTGTCCACCTTCTCGGCAAGCTTAAACACCGCTTGCAAGGTCAGAAAATGGTTTGAATGTGGTGACGCAGCTAAATGAGCAGAGGCTTTGGTGGTCAAAAGGCCTGAACTTGCTCCCAGAACCATGACAAGCCAGTGAGATGTTCGCAGATCGTTATAATTCTCTACACTTGAGGTTCTGCGGCATAAAATGGAAGCTAGAATCCTGGACCTTCTGAGTGATGACCGGAATTAAACAAGGTCCAGGATAAGGTTCCAGGAGGATGTGTGTATCTGTCCACTCCCTCCTTTTGCCTCCTTTGTGGTTGCCTTTGGTTCCCTCCTCCAGTCCTGGGGAATCCCAAGGAGGAGGTCAGAGAAAAACATCTAGTAGATGATACTTCCTTTTCTCCCCGTCCCTGCCCGAGCGATGTTCCCTACTTCACACCCACTTACTCCCATACACAACCATTCCATTGCTTTCATTTCCTAGAGGACCAAATCCAAATAACATGTGTCTGCTGGTGTCTCAAGTTTCCAACTGCTGCGCAGCACCATGAGGATATGGGGAGAGGAACAAACTGGTGTTGTCTGGACTCAGTTCACATGGTGGCTTCAGCATTGTTAGCCTTCCGACGTGGGGCAGAATATCCATCTCTTTTCAGTCGCAAGCTCATCTTCTGTAGACTAGAAACGAAGACGACCGTGTCTGTCCGAGCTGTTAGGGAAACTGCATGGGACAGTACTTACTGCAGCAACGAATGACTTTTCCCACGGACTGAAGGTATACCTCCGCTCCAGGTTTGTGCCTCTGTATGCGTTTGTTGTTGTTTTGCTTTAATTTGTTTTCCTCACCTGACATGCCTTTCCCTGCTTTTCCTAAGGAAGTACGGTTCCTTATTTGCTATGATGACAAAGTTACAGACTTGGTTGTTCTGGAGTCAGTCCTTCCTGCCATCTTGGAATGAATTAAGTGGTCTTCTCTGTGTTTGCATTTTTTTCTAAATTTTATTATTTATTTGACAGACGGAGATCACACGTAGGCAGAGAGGCAGGCAGAGAGAGAAGAGGAAGCAGGCTCCCCAAGGAGCAGAGAGCCCGACGTGGGGCTCGATCCCAGGACCTGGGGTCATGACCTGAGCCGAAGGCAGAGGCTTTAACCCATGGAACCACCCAGGCGCCCCTCTGTGTTTGAATTTTTAAATCTTACCTGTAGCCAGCTATAGAATTCCATATTAGACTTGTTCAGAAACCCTTTCCCACAGTACAACATAAACCTCAAAGTACTGGAACGGAACCTAGCACAATACTCCTGGTGCGATCCGATTATACCAGATTACTCAATCAATGACTTTGTTCCTTTTTTTGTCCATTTCAAACACATTTTTATTGAGGTAAAATACACTTAATAGAACATTTACCAATGTGACTGCATTAAATTATACAATCTAGTGGAAATAAGTAACTTTGCAATGTTGTGCAACCATGATCACTGCCTACGTCCAAAAATTTTCATCACCCCCAAAATCATTAAGCAGCCACTCCCAATTCCTCCCTCCACCCAGCTCCTGGAAGCCTCTAATTACTTTCTGTCTCTATGAATTTGTCAGTTCTGTGTGCTTCACATCAAGGGACTCATATAATATGTTTGTGTCTGGCTTATTTCACTTAGAATAATGTTGTCAAGGTCATGCATGGTGTGGCAGGTGCCAGATTATAGCTGAATAATATTCTGTTGTAGGGATGTACCACTGTGTTTACCCATTCATCTCTTGACAGACATTTTGGTGGTTTCCATAGTTAGATTATGAACAGAGCTGCTCCAAACATTCATGTTCAAATTTTTGTGTTAATGTCCATTTCCTGTTATTCTGGGGTGTATCATAGGAGCAGAATTGTTGTGTCCTGTGGCAGCTTCGTGTTTCGGGTGTTCAGGAGCACCCAACAGTGGCTGTGTCATTTTACATTTCCACCAGTGACGGAGGAGGGTCTCAGTTTCTCCTCAGCCTTGACAAAACTTGCTATTTTCTATTCTTTCTCAAATTATGGCCATCCTATTTGGTGTGACCTGGTTCCTCACTGTGATTTTAATTAGCACTTCCTTAAGGACTAATGCCACTGAATACTTAACATATGCTCTTTGGCCATTTGTATGTATTGGACAAATCTCTATTTAAGCCCTTGACCAAAGATTTTAAAAAAAGGTTTGTTGTTGCTGAGATGTAAGATTTCCTTATGAATTCTGGAAACTAGACCCTTAGTAGTTAGTGATTTACAAATATTTTCTCCCATTCTGTGGGATATATGTCACACCCTTAATAGTGTATTTTGATGGATAAAATTCTTAAATTTTGATGAAATCCATCTTATCTATTTTTCATTTTGTTGCTTGTGATTTTGGTGTCATATTTGAGAGCTCACTGCCAAATATATAAGGCCTTAAGGATTTGCCTTTTCTTGTATTCTTCTAAGAGTTTTATACTTTTGGGTCTTATATTTGTCATTGATCCTTTTTGAATTAATTTTTATATAGGGTGTGAGGTAAGTGCCAACTTTATTATTATTATTATTATTATTAATTATTTTACATATAGAGATCCATGTTCCCTAGCACTATTGTTGAGAAGACCTTCACTCTCCTATTGGAAGGTCTTGACACTCTTGTTGAAAACCAGTTGGCCATGGAAGTATGAGTTTATTTCTGGACTTTCTATTTCATTGGCCTATATGTCTAGGGTCATGAGATCGAACCCTGTGTTGGGCTTGCACTCAACACAGAGTCTTCTTGAGAGTCTCTCTCTGCCCCTCCCTCTCATGATCTCTCTCTCTCTAAAATAAATAAATAATTCTTTAAAAAAAATCTCTACTTTGGAGAACCTCGCCAACTTTTATTATAAATCTATTATAGTATCAAACTGTACCTTTATTGACAGAATATCTGAGGGAACATATGTGGACACTAGAGTTGAGTTTCAAAGGCCCAGAAAATTTCAACTCAGTGTTCCTCAAGAGAAAACAGTGATAAAAGGCCAATATGAGAAAGAAAGCAGTGTGTGTGCTCTGTGTATTGGTGATGCTCATGAATCATGAATAGACACATATCAACCAAAAAATGTGTATATGAATGTGTAGGATAAGAATATTTTCTGAGTCAAGACGGCAGAGAAATAGCAGGCTGAGACAACATCAGGTAGCAGGAGATCAGCTAGATACCTTATCAAACCATTCCGAACACCTACAAATCCAACAGGAGATAGAAGAGAAGAAGAGCAACAATTCTAGAAACAGAAAATTGACCACTTTCTGAAAGGTAGGACTGGTGGAGTGAATCCAAAGCAACGGGAAGATAGACCCCAGGGGGAGGGGCCAGCTCCTGGTAAGCGGTGGGGCAATGGAGCACAAAATCAGAACTTTTAAGTCTGCTCCACTGAGGGACATCACTCCAGAGGCTAACCCGGGGTGAAGCTCATGCAGGGTCAGCGTGGCCTCAGGTTCTGCGGGGTCACAGAAAGATCAGGGATGTGTGAGTGTCACAGAGCTCACAGGTATTAGAGTGGGAAAGCTGGCTACAGAGACAGAGCCAAGGAATGAGCTCTCAACTTGGGGTTACCTTGAACCATAATCCGTGGCACAGGCCACTGCTCTGTGAGTGGGGTCCCCACAGGATCTGGGGAGATCCCCCTGGAAGAGCTCAGGGATCTGTGGGGTTTGGAGACTCCAGGCAGATCTGTGTGCCAGAGACAGAAACGCTTGGTCACAGGCTGGGTGAGCTTGGAGCGTGGCCAGAGGCCAGGGAGACGGGAGTGATTGAGCGCTTTTCTCTGAGGGTGCACTGAGGAGTGGGACCCCGAGCTCTCAGCTCCTCTGGGCCACAGATTGGGAGGCTGCCATTTTCATTCCCATCCTCCGGAACTCTACGGAAAGCGTTCAGGGAACAAAAGCTCCCAAAAGCGAACCTGAGCAGATTACTTAGCCTGGTCCCGGGTAAGGGTGGGGCAATTCTGCCTCAGGCAAAGACACTTGAGAATCACTACTACAGGCCCCTCCCCAGAAGATCAACAAGAAATCCAGCCAAGACCAAGTTCACTTACCAAGGAGAACAGTGGAATTTCAGAGGAGGAGAAAGCAAAGCATGGAATTCATGACTTTATCCCCATGATTCTTTAGTTTTGCAAAGTTAATTAAATTTTTTAAATGTTTTTATTCTGCTATTTTTTTTAACTTTTACCCTTTCCTCTTTTAACTTTTTTTTAGTTTATCTTAAAAATACCTTTCATTAAAAAAAATCTTTTTAAAACCTTCATTATTATAGTCATATTTTATCCTTCATTTTATCTAATTTTATTTTTTGTGTACACATAGGGTTTTTTCTTCTAAAAAAATTTGGGGTACAACTTCTAATAGATCAAAATACACCCTAAATCTAGCACTGGGCTTGTTCTAGTCTCCAGCCTGAGCAAATTCTCTCCACTTTCTTTTTCTTTATTCTCCCAACCAACTTATCTTATCGACTCCTTTTTTAGAAATAAATTTTTTTTTCATCGTTATCATCATTTTCGATCCCTTCATTGTGTTTACCCTTACATATGTTTTTCATTCTTTAAAATTCTGTGAGGTAGTTTCTTCTAAGAGACCAAAATACTCCCAAAATTAAGTGGGTGACCCTGTTCTAGTCACCAGTCTAGTATGTATATTTTCTTTTTTATATTTTTCTTTGTTTTCTTTCTTTAATTTTTTCAATTTCATTTTTTAATTTTTTCCCCTGAAACTCATTTTAGACCCAAAGACACCTCCAGATTTAAAGTGAGGGGGAGGAAAGCAATTTACCATGCTAATGGACATCAAAAGAAAGCTGGGGTGGCAATCCTTATATCAGATCAATTAGATTTTAAGCCAAAGACTCTAATAAGAGATGAGGAAGGACACTATATCATACTCAAAGGGTCTGTCCAACAAGAATATCTAACAATTTTAAATTTCTATGGCCCTAACATGGGAGCAGCCAACTATATAAACCAATTCATAACAAAATCAAAGAAACACATTGACACTAATACAATAATAGTAGGGGACTTTAACATCCCCCTCACTGAAATGGACAGATCATCCAAGCAAAAGATCAACAAGGAAATAAAGGCCTTAAATGACACACTGGACCAGATGGACATCACAGATACATTCAGAACATTCCATCCCAAAGCAACAGAATACACATTCTTCTCCAGTGCACATGGAACATTCTCCAGAATAGATCACATCCTGGGTCATGAATCAGGTCTCAACTGGTATCAACAGATTGGGATCGTTCCCTGCATATTTTCAGATCACAATGCTCTGAAGCTAGAACTCAATCACAAGAGGAAATTTGGAAAGAACCCAAATACATGGAGACTAAACAGCATCCCACTAAAGAGTGAATGGGTCAACCAGGAAATTAAAGAAGAATTGGAAAAATTCATGGAAACAAATGATAATGAAAACACAATGGTTCAAAATCTGTAGGACACAGCAAAGGCAGTCCTGAGAGGAAAATATATAGTGATACAAGCCTTTCTCCAGAAACAAGAAAGGTCTCAAATACACAACCTAACGCTACACCAAAAGGAGCTGGAGAAAGAACAACAAAGAAAGCCTAAACCCAGCAGAAGAAGAGAAATAATAAAGATCAGAGCATAAAGCAATGAACTAGAAACCGAAAAAACAATAGAACAAATCAAGGAAACTAGGAGCTGGTTCTTTGAAAGAATTAATAAGATTGATAAACCCCTGGCCAAGCTTATCAAAAAGAAAAGAGAAAGTACCCAAATAAATAAAATCATGAATGAAAGAGGAGAGATCACAACCAACACCAAAGAAATACAAACAATTATTAGAACATATTATGAGCAAATATACGCCAGCAAATTTGACAATCTGGAAGAAATGGATGCATTCCTAGAGACATATAAACTACTGCAACTGAACCAGGAAGAAATAGAAAACCTGAACAGACCCATAACCAGTAAGGAGATTGAAACAGTCATCAAAAATCTCCAAACAGGGGCGCCTGGTTGGCTCAGTGGGTTAAAGCCTCTGCCTTCGGCTCTGGTCATGGTCCCAGGGTCCTGGGATCAAGCCCCGTGTTAGGCTCTCTGCTCAGCAGGGAGCCTGTCCCTGCCTGCCTCTCTGCTTACTTGTGATCTCTGTCTGTCAAATAAATAAATAAAATCTTTAAAAAAAAAAATCTCCAAACAAACAAAAGTCCAGGGCCAGACGGCTTCCCAGAGGAACTCTACCAAACATTTAAAAAGAATTAATTCCTATTCTCTTGAAACTGTTCCAAAAAATAGAAATGGAAGGAAAACTTCCAAACTCATTTTATGAGGCCAGCATCACCTTGATCCCAAAACCAGACAAGGATCCCATTAAAAAAGGGAATTACAGACCAATATCCTTGATGAACACAGATGCAAAAATTCTCATCAAAATACTAGCCAATAGGATCCAACAGTACATTAAAAGGATTATTCTCCATGACCAAGTGGGATTTATCCCAGGACTGCAAGGCCTGGGAATCAATCTGCAAATCAATCAATGTGATACAATACATTAATAAAAGAAAGAACAAGAACCATATGATACTCTCAATAGATGCTGGAAAAGCATTTGACAAAGTACAGCATCCCTTCCTGATCAAAACTCTTCAAAGTATAGGGATAGAGGCACATACCTCAATATTATCAAAGCCATCTATGAAAAACCCACAGCAAATACCATTCTCAATGGAGAAAAACTGAGAGCTTTTCTGCTAAGGACAGGAACATGGCAGGGATGTCCATTATCACCACTGCTATTCAACATAGTACCAGAAGTCCTAGCCTCAGCAATCAGACAACAAAAAGAAATTAAAGGCATCCAAATTGGCAAAGAAGAAGTCAAACTATCACTCTTTGCAGATGATATGATACTATATGTGCAAAATCCAAAAAACTCCACTCCAAAACTGCTAGAACTTGTACAGGAATTCAGTAAAGTGTCAGGATATAAAATCAATGCACAGAAATCAGTTGCATTTCTTTACACCAACAACAAGACAGAAGAAAGAGAAATTAAGGAGTCAGTCCCATTTACAATTGCACCCAAAATCATAAGATACCTAGGAATAAACCTAACCAAAGAGTTAAAGAATCTGTACTCAGAAACCTATAAAGTACTCATGAAAGAAATTGAGGAAGACACAAAGAGATGGAAAAATGTTCTATGCTCATGGATTGGAAGAACAAATATTGTGAAAATGTCTATGCCACCTAAAGCAATCTACACATTTAATGCAACCCATATCAAAACCCCATCCATTTTTTTCAAAGAAATGGAACAAATCATCCTAAAATTTATATAGAACCAGAAAAGACCTCAAATACTGAAAGGAACATTGAAAAAGAAAGCCAAATTTGGTGGCATCACAATTCCAGACTTCAAGCTCTATTACAAAGCTGTCATCATCAAGACAGTATGGTACTCACGCAAAAACAGACACATAGATCAATGGAACAGAATAAAGAGCCCAGAAATAGCCCCTCAACTCTATGGTCAACTAATCTTTGATAAATCAGAAAAGAATGTCCAATGGAAAAAAGAAAACCTTTCAACAAATGGTGTTGGGAAAATTAGACAACCACATGCAGAAAAATGAAATTGGACCATTTCCTTACACCACACACAAAAACAGACTCTAAATGGATGAAAGGCCTCAATGTGAGAAAGGAAACCATCAAAATCCTTGAGGAGAACACAGGCAGCAACCTCTTTGATCTCAGCCACAGCAACTTCTTCCTTGGAACACTGCCAAAGGCAAGGGAAGCAAGGACAAAAATGAACTATTGGGACTTCATCAAAATCAAAAGTTTTTCCACAGCAATGGAAACAGTCAACAAAACCAAAAGGCAACTGACAGAATGGCAGAAGATATTTGAAAATGACATATCAGATAAAGGGCTAGTATCCAAAATCTATAAAGAGCTTAGCAAACTCAAGACCCGAAAAACAAATAATCCAATCAAGAAATGGGCAGAGGACATGAACAGACATTTCTGCAAAGAAGACATCCAGATGGCCAACAGACACATGAAAAAGTGCTCCACATCACTTGGCATCAGCGAAATACAAATCAAAACCACAGTGAGATACCACCTCACACCAGTCAGAATGGCTAAAATTAACAAGTCAGAAAATGACAGATGCTGGTGAGGATTCGAAGAAAGGGGAACCCTCCTACACTGTTGGTGGGAATGCAGGCTGGTCTAGCCACTCTGGAAAACAGTATGGAGGTTCCTCAAAAAATTGAAAATAGATCTATCTTATGACCCAGCAATTGCACTACTGGGTATTTACCCTAAAGATACAAATGTAGTGATCTGAAGGGGCACATGCACCCGAATGTTGTTTTTTTTTTTTTTTTAATTTTTTATTTCTTTTCAGAGTAACAGTATTCATTGTTTTTGCACCACACCCAGTGCACCATGCAATCTGTGCCCTCCCTAATACCCACTACCTGGTTCCACACCCGAATGTTTATAGCAGCAATGTCCGCAATAGCCAAACTATGGAAAGAACCTAGATGTCCATCAACAGATGAATGGATAAAGAAGATGTGGTATATATATATACAATGGAATACTATGCAGCCATCAAAAGAAATGAAATCTTGCCATTTGTGACAACGTGGATGGAACTAGAGGGTATTATGCTTAGCAAAATAAGTCAATCGGAGAAAGACAACTATCATATGATCTCCCTGATATGAGGAAGTGGAGATGCAAAGTGGGAGGTTTGAGGGTTAGAAAAAGAATAAATGAAACAAGATGGGATCGGGAGGGAGACAAACCAAGAGACTCTTAATCTCACAAAACAAACTGAGGGTGGCCAGGAGGAGTCGGTAGGGAGAGGGTGGTGGGGTAATGGACATTGGGGAGGGTATGTGCTATGATGAGTGCTGCGAAGTGTGTAAACCTGGTGATTCACAGACCTGTACCCCTGGGGCTAATAATACATTATATGTTTATAAAAAAAGAAAGAAAAAAGAAAAAAAAAGACAGATACAGCTAACAGATTGACTAAAATACATGAATATGTACTAAGAATAATTGTTCCATTAATACTACTCTAATATCAAGATATTCAATATAAAGAAGTCCATAAAATATTCTTTTTTTTTTTTTTTTTTTTTTTTTTTTATTAGCAACTGAATTTAATAATATATTAAGAGGCTCATATGCATGATTTACTTTTTAAAAAATAATTTGTTTCTAAATAAATATTTTAAAACATTTTTATTTAAATTCAATTTAATTAACATATAGTATATTATTTGTTTCAGAGGTAGAATTTCGTGGTTTATTAGTTACATTTAACTTGTAGAGCTCATCCTGCCCATTAAGTAATCATTCAGTTACCCGTTCTCCCCCAACACTCCCCTCCAGCAATCCCTAGTTTGTTTCCTATAGACTCTTTTTTTTTTTTTTTTTTTTTTTTTTTTTTTAAATTTTTTATTTATGTTCAGCGTAACAGTATTCATTGTTTTTTCACCACACCCAGTGCTCCATGCAATCTGTGCCCTCCCTAATACCCACCACCTGGTTCCCCCACCCTCCCACCCCGCCCCTTCAAAACCCTCAGGTTGTTTTTCAGAGTCCATAGTCTCTCATGGTTCACCTCCCCTTCCAATTTCCCTCAACTCCCTTCTCCTCTCCATCTACCCTTGTCCTCTATATTATTTGATATGCTCCACCAATAAGTGAAACCATATGATACTTGACTTTCTCTGTTTGACTTATTTCACTCAGCATAATCTCTTCCAGTCCTGTCCATGTTGCTACAAAAGTTGGGTATTCGTCCTTTCTGATGGAGGCATAATACTCCATAGTGTATATGGACCACATCTTCCTTATCCATTCATCCGTTGAAGGGCATCTTGGTTCTTTCCACAGTTTGGCGACCGTGGCCATTGCTGCTATAAACATTGGGGTACAGATGGCCCTTCTTTTCACTACATCTGTATCTTTGGGGTAAATACCCAGCAGTGCAATTGCAGGGTCATAGGGAAGCTCTATTTTTAATTTCCTGAGGAATCTCCACACTGTTCTCCAAAGTGGCTGCACCAGTTTGCATTCCCACCAACAGTGTAAGAGGGTTCCCCTTTCTCCACATCCTCTCCAACACACGTTGTTTCCTGTCTTGCTAATTTTGGCCATTCTAACTGGTGTAAGGTGGTATCTCAATGTGGTTTTGATTTGAATCTCCCTGATGGCTAGTGATGATGAACATTTTTTCATGTGTCTGGTAGCCATTTGTATGTCTTCATTGGAGAAGTGTCTGTTCATATCTTCTGCCCATTTTTTAATATGATTATCTGTTTTGTGTGTGTTGAGTTTGAGGAGTTCTTTATAGATCCTGGATATCAACCTTTTATCTGTACTGTCATTTGCAAATATCTTCTCCCATTCCGTGGGTTGCCTCTTTGTTTTGATGACTGTTTCTTTTGCTGTGCAGAAGCTTTTTATCTTGATGAAGTCCCAGAAGTTCATCTTTGCCTTTATTTCCTTCACCTTTGGAGACATATCTTGAAAGAAGTTGCTATGGCTGATATCAAAGAGGTTACTCCCTATGTTCTCCTCGAGGATTCTGATGGATTCCTGTCTCACGTTGAGGTCTTTTATCCATTTCGAGTTTATCTTTGTGTACGGTGTAAGAGAATGGTCAAGTTTCATTCTTCTACATATAGCTGTCCAGTTTTCCCAGCACCATTTATTGAAGAGACTGTCTTTTTTCCACTGGATATTTTTTCCTGTTTTGTCAAAGATTATTTGACCATAGAGTTGAGGGTCCATATCTGGGCTCTCTACTCTGTTCCACTGGTCCATGTGTCTGTTTTTATGCCAGTACCATGCTGTCTTGGTGATCACAGCTTTGTAGTAAAGCTTGAAATCAGGTAACGTGATGCCACCAGTTTTATTTTTGTTTTTCAACATTTCCTTAGCAATTCGGGGTCTCTTCTGATTCCATACAAATTTTAGTATTATTTGCTCCAGCTCTTTGAAAAATACTGGTGGAATTTTGATTGGAATGGCATTAAAAGTATAGATTGCTCTGGGCAGTATAGACATTTTAACGATGTTTATTCTTCCCATCCAAGAGCATGGAATGGTCTTCCATCTTTTTGTGTCTTCTTCAATTTCTTTTAGGAGTGTTCTGTAGTTCCTCGAGTACAGATCTTTAACCTCTTTGGTTAGGTTTATTCCGAGGTATCTTATGGTTTTTGGTGCTATAGTAAATGGAATCGATTCTCTAATTTGCCTTTCTGAATTTTCATTGTTAGTGTATAAGAAAGCCACTGATTTCTGGACATTGACTTTGTATCCTGCTACATTACTGAATTGCTGTATGAGTTCTAGTAGTTTGGAGGTGGAGTCTTTTGGGTTTTCCATATAAAGAATCATGTCATCTGCGAAGAGAGAGAGTTTGACTTCTTCCTTGCCAATTTGGATACCTTTTATTTCTCTTTGTTGTCTGATTGCTGTTGCTAGGACTTCTAATACTATGTTGAACAAGAGTGGTGAGAGTGGGCATCCTTGTCGTGTTCCTGATCTCAATGGGAAGGCTGCAAGCTTTTTCCCATTGAGGATGATATTTGCTGTGGGTTTTTCATAGATAGATTTGATGAAGTTCAGGAATGTTCCCTCTATCCCTATACTTTGAAGCGTTTTAATCAGGAACGGATGCTGGATTTTGTCAAAAGCTTTTTCTGCATCAATGGAGAGGATCATGTGGTTCTTCTCTCTTCTCTTATTGATTTGTTCTATCACATTGATTGATTTGCGAATGTTGAACCATCCTTGTAACCCAGGGATGAATCCTACCTGGTCATGGTGGATAATCTTTTTAATGTGCTGTTGGATCCTGTTTGCTAGGATCTTGTTGAGAATCTTAGCATCCATATTCATCAGTGATATCGGTCTGAAATTCTCCTTTTTGGTAGGGTCTTTGCCTGGTTTGGGGATCAGGGTGATGGTGGCTTCATAAAAAGAGTCTGGAAGTTTTCCTTCTGCTTCAATTTTTTGAAACAGCTTCAGGAGAATAGGTATTATTTCTTCTTTGAAAGTTTGATAGAATTCCCCAGGGAATCCGTCAGGTCCTGGGCTCTTGTTTTTTGGGAGGTTTTTGATCACTGCTTCAATCTCGTTACTAGATATCGGTCTATTCAGGTTGTCAATTTCTTCCTGGTTCAATTTTGGGAGTTTATAGTTTTCCAGGAATGCATCCATTTCATCTAGGTTGCTTAGCTTATTGGCATATAACTGTTGATAATAGCTTCTGATGATTGTTTCTACTTCCTTGGTGTTAGTTGTGATCTCTCCCTTTTCATTCATAATTTTATTAATTTGGGCTTTCTCTCTTTTCTTTTGGATTAGTGTGGCCAATGGTTTATCGATCTTATTGATTCTTTCAAAAAACCAGCTTCTAGTTTCGTTGATACGTTCTACTGTATCTCTGGTTTCTACCTCGTTGATCTCTGCTCTAATCTTGATTATTTCCCTTCTTACGTGTGGAGTTGGTTTGATTTGTTGTTGATTCTCCAGTTCTTTAAGGTGTAGAGACAGCTGGTGTATTCTGGATTTTTCAATTTTTTTGAGGGAGGCTTGGATGGCTATGAATTTCCCCCTTAGGACCGCCTTTGCTGTATCCCATAGGTTTTGGAGTGAAGTGTCTTCGTTCTCATTGGTTTCCATAAATTGTTTAAGTTCTTCTTTGATCTCCTGGTTGATCCAAGCATTCTTAAGCAAGGTGGTCTTTAGCTTCCAGGTATTTGAGTTCCTTCTGAACTTTTCCTTGTGATTGAGCTCCAGTTTCAAAGCATTGTGATCTGAGAATATGCAGGGAATCATCTCAGTCTTTTGGTATCGGTTGAGCCCTGATTTGTGACCCAGTATGTGGTCTATTCTGGAGAAGGTTCCATGTGCACTTGAGAAGAATGAGTATTCTGTTGTTTTAGGGTGGAATGTTCTGTATATATCTATGAGGTCCATCTGGTCCAATGTGTCATTCAATGCTCTTATTTCTTTATTGATTTTCTGCTTCGATGATCTGTCTATTTCTGAGAGAGGCGTGTTAAGATCTCCTACTATTAATGTATTCATATCAATATGACTCTTTATCTTGATTAATAGTTTTCTTATGTAATTGGCTGCTCCCATATTGGGGGCATAGATATTTACAATTGTTAGATCATCTTGGTGGATAGTCCCTTTAAGAATGATGTAGTGTCCTTCTGTATCCCTGACTACCGTCTTTAGTTTAAAATCTAATTTATCTGATATGAGAATCGCTACCCCGGCCTTCTTTTGAGGCCCATTGGCGTGAAAGATGCTTCTCCATCCCTTCACTTTCAGTCTAGGTGTATCTTTAGGTTCAAAATGGGTCTCTTGTAGACAACATATGGATGGGTCCTGTCGTTTTATCCAATCTGCAACCCTGTGTCGTTTTATGGGTGCATTTAGGCCATTCACATTGAGAGTGATTATTGAGAGATACGTTTTTATTGACATTGTGTTATCTTTGAAGTCTTTCTTTCTGTCGATTGTCTCTATATTTCTGTTCAATGCTATTCTTAGGATTTTTCCTCTTTTATAGAACCCCCCTTAATATTTCCTGCAGTGTCGGCTTGGTGGTTGCATAGTCTTTCAAGCCTTGCCGGTCTTGGAAACTCTTTATCTCTCCATCCATTTTGAATGTCAGTCTTGTTGGATAAAGTATTCTTGGCTGCATGTTCTTCTCATTTAGTGCCCTGAATATATCTTGCCAGCCCTTTCTGGCTTGCCAGGTCTCTGTGGACAGGTCTGACGTTATTCTGATGGGCTTTCCTCTGTATGTAAGGAGGTTCTTTGTCCTAGCGGCTTTCAAGAGATTGTATCTACAATTATGATTCCTCAATTTTACTATGAGGTGCCTGGATGTTTTTTTTGAATTTATAATCTTGGGGGGGGACCTTTCTACTTCTAGTACATGAACACTTGTTCCATTCGCAAGGTTGGGAAAATTTTCATGAAAAATTTGTTCCACTATATCTTCTAGACTTCTTTCTTTCTCCTCCCCTTCAGGGATTCCAATAATTCTGACGTTGGAACGTTTCATGGCATCATTTATTTCCCTGATTCTGTTTTCGTGGCTTCTAAGCTGTTTGTTCCAGGCTTCCTCCTGATCCTTTCTCTCTATTTGTTTGTCCTCCAGATCACTAATTCTATCTTCTGTCTCAGTTACCCTAGCTTTTAGAGAATTTAGATTAGATTGGAACTCATTGAGAGCGTTGTGAACCTCATCCCTGGTGGCCTTCAGCTCTGCCCTAACATTATGAACCTCCTCTCTGGTCGCTTTCAATTCTGCCCTAATCAATTCTGTTTGGTCATCCATAGCTTTCTCCAACCTAGCTATTGCCTGGATAATTGTTAGCCTGAATTCTCTTTCTGACATATTGTCTATGTTGATAGCCGTTAGCTCTGTTGCAGAAGGCCCATCCTCTGTATTTTTCTTCTGTTGGGGATTCCTCCTCCTAGTCATTTTGGTGAGAGATGACTGGACAGATGTAGCTGGGTGTATTGACCGTGGTGCAGTCAAGGTGCACCCTGGAACGCTTCTGAGCACTCAGGATTCCCCACCCAAATGAGAGAAAAAAGAAAAGAAAAAGAAAAAAGAGGGAGAGAGAGAGACAGGAAAAAAAGGGAAGATAAAAGTGAAGGTTCAGCCCAAATGGGCCCCAGGGTAAGGTTTATGACGTATACAAACAAAAACAGACAAACAAAAAGACTGATAAAAGTATATGACGAGAGAAAATATATATATATATAAGCAAAAAAAAGGAGGAGCCTCGTCAAGAAGAACCCCAAGTATAAGATTTATATACTATCCAGACAAACATAAATACACAGAGACACTGGCTGAAGAAAAAGATGGGAGCATGGTTATAGATTCTCGGTGTGGGCGAGGAAGGTTATTTTGATTCTTCCTGGATGTATCTTGATATCTTTGTTAAAGGACTCAACTTTCCTAAGAAAAAGGGGGATTAAAAATTGGTTCACCTATAGGGGTAGCATTGCTTGGAGAAAGGGGGTTACCTTGAAGTTTAACTCTATATGACTATTAGAAAATAAAAATAAAAAAGGAATAAACTGGACTAAACTAAATTAAAAAATTTTTTAAAAATTAAGAAAATAGAAAAGCAAAAGAAAAACACATGTGTATGTATCAAAAAAATTCAGGTTAGAAGTTTATCATGGAATTTGATGTACTGGACATCTCACTGTGATGGTAAATAGGTTAAAAAATTATCTATATAAAAAAAGAAAAAAAAATGAACCAGAATAGTGGGAAAGAATTAAAAATAAAAGTTGTATCTATGAAGTAGTGGTGGTTGTTCTCTTGTAGTTTTTTTTTTTTTTTTTTTCCTGATTTGTTTTCTGGGGGAGGGGGCTGCCACGTGGGTTTTCAGTCAATGATGTTCCCTGAGTTAAGTCCTCCCGACCCCCTCAAGGGGGTGGGCTCTGAGAAAAACGTTTTTTTCAGGTTTTTGTTCTCTGGAGGTTTTTATGTTTGTTCACTTCTTTTCTCTCGCCTTTACAGCTTTTGATGGTTTTGGGAGGTTTAGAGGAAAGAAAACTGCACCCCAACCTCCCTCTCAGAGAGAAGCCTCAGTCTGCTCCCCTGCAGGTGCTGCAGCCGCTGGGCCGCTGGCAGAGCAGGTTCTGAGTCGCGGTCCCTGGGGACGCAGGATCTCCTGCTTGTACGCAAAACCAAGGCAGCTGTGGCTGTCTGGGCAGCTCCAGACCGCCAGAGAGGTTCCAAGCAGCAATCGCACACTGAGATTTTCCCGCTGGCTGGGGCTGAGAGCTCAGGGCTTGCGCGCACCTCTCCCAGGGGATTTTTTGGGGCGCGGCGCCTCCAGCTCTATCGGCTCTATCGCCGCGTGGGTCTATCACCGCGTGGGTCCCAGAACACCAGGCTGGGCGTTCGTGCACCTCTCTCAGGGGAGGTTGAGGCACGCACGCATCTCCAGTAAGGTGCGCGTTCTGCCGTCGGGTGTGGCTCCCAGTCCCTCACGGGAGCCGGACTCCACCCGTTCTCGGGCGCACTGGCGGCTCCGGGACAAAGACCAGGTTTCTCCGCCGCACTCTCCGGCTCAGCGCCAGGGGATGCTGCCCTGGGTCTGGGGACTTAAGCCCCTATCCCTATCCGCCCCGATTCCCACAATTTCCCCGCGCGAGTCTTTGCTCTTTTGAGTGCTTTCAACAAGACTCCAAGTTAATGCTGGTCCCCAGATGCCGGGCACTCTCGTATTGGGGTATTATATTCCAATCGGTCGCCTCTGGTGGCTCCCTCCCCCTTTTGTTTATCTTCCGATATCAGTCCGACGTTCCCACTCCACTTTACCTGCCCACTGGCGTCTTCTGGCCCCCGTAGAGATCCAGACGTGTATAATTCTGATCTCAGGCTGATTTCATGGGTGATCGGAGTTCTTTGGTAGGTAATCAGCTCACTTTAGGGTGCAGGTTGAAAAGGCGCCTCCTCCTACTTCCCCGCCATCTTGTCTCCCCCACATTCTTCTTTTGAAATTGTTTTAACATTGCCTTGTTCCAGGCAATTTCCCTAAGTCGTATGGAAGCTGGGAACAAAACAGTGGTTTTGAAATTCATCCTTCTGGGACTTTCAGAAGATATGGACTTGCAGCCCCTCCTCTTTGGGTTGTTCCTATCCATGTTCCTGGTCACCGTGCTTGGGAACCTTCTCATCATACTGGCCATCAACTCTGACTCCCG